>NC_061111.1:30301415-30308901 GCF_002878395.1 Capsicum annuum
TATATATATATATATATGATGTAGCGATCGATTGATGAACGATTTAGTCAAACATATTGAATACCTTGATTTGAAACGACAAAAGTAATAATATATATTGTACATTGAAGTTATATCAATGTAGGTTAATAAAATTAATCGATCACTCATCAGAGTATGTATATGATATACGTCACATTATATTATTGGATAATATACTCGTGTACGTATGTGATGTATATAGTACGCATTTAGAACTTGATATAGTCGATAGTGTGTTTATGTGTGTATGTGTATAGGTATATATATAGTACGTATATACATATTATATAGTGAAGGTATATTAATGACATAAGATAAACTAACCGACAATTCATCTGAGTATATGTGAAATACGTTGTATATTATTATGGGGTAGTAAAATCGTGTATGTGATGTTTATAGTATGTATTTTAAAGTTGATAGATAATTGAATATACGCATATATACGTATATCTGTGTAGTGACGTATGTAGTAATCGAAAGTTAGATAACTACTGAATCTATATATCAAAATATTTTGAATGATACATTGATATATATCATACTATTGAGAAAATAGATATACTATTTTGTGTCGATGTAGACATGTGTATATTGTTGAAGTTGTAACAACGTAAAACAAGTATTACGAGGTATATATTGGGGGGGGGGGGGGGGGGGAAGGAAGTGGGGGGGGGAGACAGAAAATTGAATCCTGAAATTGGCATATACTTACCATTTACTTTAAATTTCTAATTTTGAACGACCGCCAAATTTTGGAGGTGAATTTGAGTTTTTTCGCTTACAAATTTTGTATCTGAGTATATGTGAAATACGTTGTATATTATTATGGGGTAGTAAAATCGTATATGTCATGTTTATAGTACGTATTTGAAAGCTGATAGACAATTGAATATATGTATATATACATATATCTCGTGTAGTGACATATGCAGTAATCTAAAGCTTGATAGCTGAATCTATATATCAAAATATTTGAATAATACATTGATATCATAGTATTGAGGAAATAGATATACTATTTTGTGTCAATGTAGATACACATATATTGTTGAAGTTGTAACAACGTAAGACAAGTAATCGATAATTTATCTGATTAACACGTTGTATTACGAGGTGTGTGTATGTGTGTGTGTGTGTGTATATATATATATATATATATATATATATATAATATCATAATTAAAATCTAATTAACCAAAAATTTATCGTAATTTGCAAAATTAATTTGTTATAAATATTATAGAATTTTTGTTAAAAATTAATTTTAATTTATTAATTTATTTTAATTTATTAATTGTAGTTTATTAAACTTTAATTTATCAAAAATATTTCCAGAAAACCGACCACATGTGGTCGGTTTATTGTTAATTAAAAAAATAATTAAATACAATTACCCCGACCCCAGCCCACCTGACCCGAACCAACCAAATATTTTGATTTCCCTAATTTGGAATCGCACACACAAACACAAACACACACACTGTCTTCCAAAAAGCCAAACCCCAACCAACCAAAATCCGTTGCCACTGCCGCCGTCGCCGAGCTTCCACTGTCGCCAGGTACCAACTCCTATTTTATCAATTTTCTTTTTCATTCTTGCCTTTTTCACTCATTTTTATTAGCAACACCCATTTTATCAATTTTCGTTTTCATCACAATTTTGACACTTTGGTGTCTTTATCAAAGTTAGTGGCCTAGAATTTTCATTCCTCTTTATGAGTACACTCTCATTAATAAGATTGTCAACATTCCATGTCTATTTTTCTTGTTCTTGCAAGTAAATTAGGGTTTACTTTTCTTGATACTCCATTATAGTTTTAGTATTTTGGTGGTTTTTTATGATGATTTTAAGCTAGAAATATGAGAAAATAAGCTGAAACATATTTGTAAGAACTTGGAATGTGGTTGAGAATGTGGAAATTGATTGTAGCTAATGGTCAAGATTTTTCTTATTTTGCCTAATGGTCAAGTTATGGAAAAGCTGGGATTGTTCAAGAGAGTGTTAAGTTGTGTGTGTGTGTTTATTTTATCAACTAACATCTTTTCAAGATTCAATTTTTCCCCTATTCTCACAATGTGTGTGTGTGTTTTGTCAACTAGGAGCTTATCAAGATTCAATTTGTTTCTTCATTTTGATATTGTGTATTTGTGTGTGTTTTGTCAACTAGTTGCCTAATGGGTTGCTTGAAATTTGATGTTATTGTTTGACAGAATCTGAATTCAAAAAAAGAATTGTTTTGCTATTTTATCTGTGACCTCTTATCTCTTTCTCTTTAATTTAGGCCAAACAAAGATAAGTTGATTTCTTTCTTTGTTATAATGAAGTCTTTAAATGTAGTTTAGTTTGTGATTGTTCGCTGTAGAATGCTTTGAAAGCCATAGAAATTTTGTGATGATTATATGGTGTGAGAGGGACATGCGACGCCTCTACTTATTTGCTTTGTTACACTTGTTCAATTGTTTGACTTATTATACTATAAATGAATATGTTGCTTGAAAGTAAATAAGTGTAGTTACTTAGCTTGAAAGTGAACTTTTATTTTGAATTTTGTTGAAGCGTAGATACTTAAAATGTGTACTTTTTATTGTGAATTTTGCTATGCTTGGTAATTTGAGAGGTGACTTAGTGACTTGAAAATGTTAAATTTAGATACTTGAAATGAAAATTTTTGTTTTGAATGTAGTTTAGTTTGGCAACTTGTGAGTCTTAGTTACTTGCATTTGATTAAATGTAGGTACTTGAAATGTGAATATTTATTTTCAATGTGGTTTAGTTTGGTAACATGTGAGGTGACTTAGTCACTTGAAATTGATTAAGTGTAGGTACTTGAAAGATGATTTTTTCTTTTGAATGTGGTTTAGTTTGGTGACTTGGGTGGTAACTTAGTGTCTTGAAATTGATTAAGTGTAGTTAGTTGAAAGGTGAATTTTAGTTTTGAATATGGTTTAGTTTGGTGTCTTGGGTGGTGACTTATTGACTTGAACTTGATTAAGTGCAGGTAGTTGAAAGGTAAATTTTTATTTTTAATACATGTAAGGTGACTTAGTCACTTGAAATTGATTTAGTGTAGGTACTTGAAAGGTGAATTTTTCTTTTGAATGTGGTTTAGTTTGGTGACTTGGGTGGTGACTTAGTGACTTGAAATTGATTAAGTGTAGGTAGTTGAAAGGTGAATTTTAATTTTGAATGTGGTTTAGTTTGGTGACTTGGGTGGTGACTTAGTGACTTGAATTTGATTAAGTGTAGGTAGTTGAAAGGTGAATTTTTATTTTGAAAGTGGTTTATTCTACTAACATATGAGATGATTTAGTCACTTGAAATTGATTAAGTGTAAGTAGTTGAAAGGTGAATTTTTGTTTTGAATGTTGTTTAGTTTGGTAACTTGGAAGGTGACTTAGTCACTTGCAATTGATCAAGTGTAGATAGTTGAAAGGTGCATTTTTGTTTTGGAAGTGGTTTATTCTACTAACATGTGAGATGATTTAGTCACTTGAAATTGATTAAGTGTAAGTAGTTGAAAAGTGAATTTTTATTTTGAATGTAGTTTAGTTTAGTAACATGTGAGGTGACTTAGTGACTTGAATTTGATGAAGTGTAGGTAGTTGAAAGGTGAATTTTTATTTTCAATATGGTTTAGTTTAGTAACATGTGAGGTGACTTAGTCACTTGAAATTGATTAAGTGTAGCTAGTTGAAAGGTGAATTTTTATTGTGAAAATGGTTTAGTTTGGTGACTTGGGAGGAGACTTAAGTCACTTGAAATTGATTAAGTGTAGGTTAAGCCTGTCAAACGGGCCGGGCTGACCCGGCCCACTAGCAAACCCGGCCCGGTCAAATCACGGGCTGTAGGATACCGGGTCCTGCACTGGGTTATTTTTTGGTTTGGGCCTAGTTAACCCGAATCGGACCAAACTTGGTTTGGGCCCGCCGGTTAACCTGCCTAGATATATTTTTTAAATTCGGATTTGGTCAAAATTTGACCGTTGCGCCAGTTGACCGTTGGGCCTAATGACTATATTACCGTTTAGGCCCTTAAAACGACTCAATTGACCTTTTTAATTTTTTTTTTAATTTTAAATATTTTTTAATCCCAAAAGAATTTCTATAAATACCCTACACTCTCAAATCATTTTTCACACAAATTTTCATTCTCTCAAAGCTCATTCTCTCTCAATTCTCAAATATTTTATATATTTAAATTTCTAAAGTGCTCACTTTAATTTTTTAATTTTGCGATTACAAAGTACGAGTGGAAGTTTCTAAAGTTGCAACCTTCGGATACTTTCAAAATTTGGTATTATTGTTCCATCTCTTACGTTTAATTTTTAACTAGTGTATTAATTGTTGAATATTTAATTTTATTATATTTATGTTTGATTTTTTTTAGTTTAATTATATTATGGATAAATTAAGAAACCTCGCCACTAAAGGTGTTAAATTTTTTTGTCCCGAAAGTGGTAGTGGTAGCAAAAAGTAAATTACTAGCGGTAGAGGTGCTTCAAGTAGTAGATATACCCTTGTGCCTTTGCCTCCGGTACCACTTGGTACACCTTTTGAGGAAGAAATAGGTGTAGGTGCTCATGATATGGATTATGTAGAAGCTCAGAAAAATTATGGTATAGAAGAAGAAAATGAAGTAGATGCGGTTAATTTAGATAAAGATGATGAAAATATTGGTGAGACACCCGCAATAGAAAATGCTAATGTTAGATCTGAATCGGTTAATCTCCCTCCCCGTGCCTCAAGAGCTCGTAAAGCAACTAGTATTGTATGATAAATTTTTAAACGTATATCAGATATTGAGGTGCAATGCAATATTTGTCAAAAAATATATAAGCATAAAAGAGGGGGCAAGCAAGGGGGTACGGGTACGTTAACGACACATATAAAGGATCTTCACGAAAGAGAGTTACAAATTGCAAAAGGAGGTGAGGCTGTTGGTGGGCCCACACAAGCTAGAATGGACTCAACAACTGGTCATGTAATTAAGAAGTATAATAAATTGAGGGACCAGGAAGAAATAGCAAAAATGGTAGCTGTGGGTTGTTTGCCTTTTAGTTTTCCTTCTTCTGATGCCTTTATTCATTATATTCAAGCAATTTATAATCCTATGTTTAATGGTATTCATAGAAGTAATTGTCGGTCTAATATTTTTAGGTTTCATTCACAATATTATTTTTATTTATTAACATTGTTAAAAAATATTCAATGTAGATTGTCCCTAACTTCTGATCTTGGTCGTGCTGTAAATAAAAATGATTATTTAACCGTTACTTGTCATTGGATGGATAGTAATTTTGTGATGCAAAAACATATTTTTGCTTTTTTATATGATGAAGATTGTAAACATACTGGAGATTTTATTGTTGATTCGATTGTTAAAGTTACAAAATTTTATGGTATCGAAAATAAAATCTTTTGTATTGCTTTTGATAATACTTCTAACAATAAGACTACTATAACAAAGTTAAAATCTAAGTTATCTCCTTTATTAGCTGAAATTTTACATATTAAGTGTGCATGTCATATATATAATTTAATTGTAAAAGATGATCTTGAGTTTTTTGATCTTTATATTGAAAAAATCAGTCTTGCTGTTGGTTTTATTCAAGGAAATAATCGAAGAAAAAGAATTAGAGAATTTAAAGTTAAATATCAAGAAAATGGACTTGCACCGATATTGATGCCTGAGGAAATTGATATTAGATGGAATTCTACGTATGATTTTTTAAAAACTTGTTATAAATATAGAGTTCCTATTACACTAGCTTTTAACCAACATTGTGGTTCATTTGCTGATTCTGCTATTGCATGCTGCATGATTCTGATTGGGTTGTAATTAATGATCTTGTTAAGTTTTTAGAAAATTTTATATAGCTACGGTTGAATTTTTCGGTGCTTATTATCCTACTGTTTGTGATATTCTGGGATATATAACCGATATTTCTGGTTTGCTCAAAGAATATAAAAATAAAGAAGGTTATAAAGAAGCTGTTGGTGCCATGTTTACTAAATTTAAAAAAAATTTCTTGATTCCTCCTATTTACTTGGTTGGTGCTATGCTAAATCCGTGCATGAAATATAATACTATGTGCCACTTTAGTACTTTTATTTATGCTAACTTAGAAATAAATACTAATAATGATTCTAAACAAGTACAACCTGATTTATGGACGGCTATGGCTGATACGAATGCTTACATAGATAAATTATATAACCACTATTCTGATTTAGTTGATTTAGCTGTACCGACACATATCACTCCAACTGTCACTCCTCGTTCTCCTGAAGAGCCATCATCTTCTAAAAGGTCGGCACATAGTGGTTTTCCTGATTCCTTTTAGGATTTACCTTGCTGGAACAATGTTGATGAGAGAGCTTACACATCAACTTATTGGGAAGAGCTTAAGTATTATCTTCGATCGCCGTCAGAGGATCGCAGACGATGGATCAATACGTTGGATTGTTGGAGGAGTAATGAAACATAATATCCTGTGCTTTCAAGATTAGCTAAAGATATCTTGAATGTTCCAATGTCAACCGTTGCATCAGAGAGCGCTTTTAGTCAGGAACGACAACGATTTGGAGACAACCGACACTCATTGGGAAGCAATGCAATGAATGTTCTAGTTTTCCTCAGAGATTGGATTAGATCGGAAAGAAGAAATCAAGGAATTGAAGCGGAGCCGAACGACGAGCAGAAACTTGAAGAAATTATGACTTCACGAGAGAACTCAGCAGAATCAAGTTCAATGCATGGTTTTACCCCCATTGACTTTGACTATCCTATGCAAGTTCCCGTCAATATTAACATGAATGAGTTGGAAAAAATTATGCATAATTTGTAGATTTTTCATTCATGTAAATTATAAATTTTGGATCATTTTGCAATCAATTAAATTCAGCATTCATTCACTCCTTAGTCCTTACTTTAAGATTTTTTTCATTTAATGATTTAAATTGAATTTCTAGTTTAAATTAAAAACTTAATTTTAATATATTATTAATTTACTATCAACTATTATTAATTTATTATATTAAGTAGCATATGTTTTGTATATTTGTGTATATATCTTCTATAGATGTGTATATCTAATGTATACATGTGTATATGTTTTATAAATTAGTATATAACTATATATATATTGTAGTATATTTTTTATTTAAAGTAGTACATATATATTGAATGGTGCGTATATATGTTTAGTGTATATATCTTCTATAGAAGTATATATTTAACGTATACATGTGTATATGTTTTATAAATTAGTAATTAGTATATAACTATATATATAATTATATATATTGTAGTATATATATATTGTAGTATATGTTTTATTTAAAGTAGTACGTATAGTCGTATATATTGAATGTTACGTATATATGTATAATTGTATATATGTGTATATATTTTTTAAATTCTAATGTAGTATATACTATATATATATAGTGTATATATATT
>NC_061111.1:30309001-30321003 GCF_002878395.1 Capsicum annuum
TATAAATTAGTAATTAGTATATAACTATATATATAATTATATATATTGTAGTATATATATATTGTAGTATATGTTTTATTTAAAGTAGTACGTATAGTCGTATATATTGAATGTTACGTATATATGTATAATTGTATATATGTGTATATATTTTTTAAATTCTAATGTAGTATATACTATATATATAGTGTATATATATTGTTTAACGTATTTAAAATGTATATAGGTGGGTATATATAGTGTATATTGAAAAAAACTTTTTTTTATCTGGTTTGACCGAATTTTTAACCGGGTTTAGGTGGTTTTGACCGGGTTGGGTAAGTGGGCCGAGTTAGGGTTATTTTTAAAAATTTTACTGCTGAACCCAGACCACTTAACCACAACCTGGACACGGTCCGCAGCCCGGCTAAAATTAATGGGCCGGTTCCGAGTTGACCCGATCCGACCCACTTAACACCCTTAGTGTAGGTATTTGATAGGTGAATTTTTGTTTTGAATGTGGTTTAGTTTGGTGACTTGAGTGTTGATTTAGTGGCTTGAATTTGATTAAGTGTAGGTAGTTGAAAGATGAATTTTTATTTTGAATGTGGTTTAGTTTGGTAACATGGGAGGTGACTTAGTCACTTGAAATTGATTAAGTGTAGGTATTTGAAAGGTGAATTTTAGTTTTGAATATGGTTTAGTTTGGTGACTTGGGTGATGTCTTAGTGACTTGAATTGATTAAGTGTAGGTAGTTGAAAGGCGAATTTTTGTTTTCAATATGGTTTAGTTTGGTAACATGAGAAGTGACTTAGTCACTTGAAATTGATTAACTGCAGGTACTTGAAAGGTGAATTTTTGTTTTGAATATGATTTAGTTTGGTGACTTGGGTGGTGACTTAAAATTGATTAAGTGTAGGTACATGAAATGTGAATTTTTGTTTTCAATGTGGTATAGTTTGGTAACTTGAATTTAGGTACCTTTTCATTTTGAATTTAGGTACTTGAAATGTGAACTTTTGTGACTTGAACTAATTACTTGAATATGATTGATTGTGTAGATGGAACCTGATTATAGCTGGATATATCAACAGAATAATGATAGTAGAATGAGTCTTAGGGTGAAATTTTTTGAAGGTGTCAGACGATTTGTTGAACATGCTAAGACACTTGATGCTTGATTACATTTTTGGGCTATTCGTTGTTCTCGTGTTAGATGTGATGATACAAATATTTTAAAAGAAGAAGTTGTGAATGAACATCTTTATAGAAAGGGGTTTCACGAGGACTTTTTAAGATTGCGCGCTATTGATGGTGATGTTGGGCAGAATAACTTTGTTGTTGGTGAAAGTAGTAGGTCTGCAGGGTATAATGAATATCAAGAAACTAGGATGACAGAAATGGTACACGATGCTTTTGGGATGCAACACGGGGGAGACTTTAGGGAAAATGTCGAAGATGTTCCCAATAGAGAAGCAAACCATTTTTATGAACAACTGTATGTTGGTAGTCATCCTTTGTTTGACGAGTGTTCGCACTTTCGTTTGTCTGTTGCTGTTAGATTATTAAGTATTAAATCTGACTGAAATATTGTTGAAGGAGGAATGGACTCAATGATAGAACTTATTAAAGAGTTAGTTGACTCCGGCTTAGAGGTTTATGATTCTTTCTATAAGGCAAAAAAATTGGTGTCAAAGTTAGGTCTCTTCTTGATTAGAATTGATTGTTGTGATGCATGTTATACTTTAAGGAATATGCTAACCTAGAGTCCTGTAAGTTTTCTCATCACCCTCGATATAATCATGGTTGTAGTGAAAATAAAATTGCTATTAAGACAATGCATTATTTACCTCTAATACCAAGGTTGAAGAGGTTGTATGCTTCAAACAGCTCAACTCCTCACATGAGATGGCACAGGGAAAATAGAATGAACACAGGTGTTATGTGTCATCCATCTGATGGAGAGGCTTGGAAGTATTTTGATGCAACTTATCCAAATTTTGCAGCTGAACGACGAAATATTCGTTTGGGATTATGTGTGGATGGCTTCTCTCCCTTTTTTAGTTGGTTCTACGCCATATTTATGTTGGCCTGTATTTATCACCCTGTATAATCTTCCTCCTAAAATACTGATGACTAGTCCCTATATATTTTTGAATTTTGTTGTTCCTGTCCTGCGTAATCCAAAAAGCGGAATAGATGTCTACTTGTAATCTTTGATTGATGAACTTCAAATTTTATGTCATGAAGAGACTGGAACTTGGGACATCTCACTTAAACAGAATTTCAATCTGCGTGTATTTCTAATGTGGACTGTTAATGATTTTTCTGCTTATGGAATATTTTCTGGGTGGATGACAGTTGGAAAGTTGGCTTTTCCATACTGCATGGAAAAAACAAAATCTTTCACATTGAGACATGGCAGGAAAAATTCATGGTTTGATTATCATCGTTGTTTCTTGCCACCGGATCATGAATTTAGGAGACTCAAGAATGTATTCAGAAGGAATAGAAGGGAACATGATGGTCCACCTCCAAGGCTATCTGGTCATGACATCTGGGAGATAGTTTAGGATTTGCCTAAAGTTAGCGAGGAATGATTGTATAGGCTTGATGGATATGGCGTTTCGCATAACTGGACTAAGCAAAGTATATTTTGGGAGTTACAATATTGGCCAGATAATCTACTTAGAAATAATATTGATGTCATGCATACTGAGAAGAACTATTTTTTCAACTTGTTTAACACAATTATGGATGTCATCGGCAAGACAAAGGATAATCCTAAGGCTAGACTTGACTTACCAGAATATTGCAAATGTAGAGAATTACACTTACCGGAGGGGCCTAATGGCAATGTTCTTAAGCCCAAGGCTAGTTTTACATTCAAGTTAGACTAAAAACGTTAAATATGTGAACGGGTCCAAAGTTTGAAGATGCCCGATGGATATGCCTCAAATTTGAGAAAGAGGGTTCATATGACACAAGAAATCTTGCATGGAATGAAAAGCCATGATTGTCATGTTTTCATGGAACAATTACTTCCAATTGCTTTTATTAGTTTACCTAAAAACAGATGGAAACCAATAGTAGGGATTAGTTTGTTTTTCAAAGACTTATGTGCCATCATACTAAAATAAGAAAATCTGACGCGAATAAAAAGTAATATTGTTGTTATCACCAACAAGTTGAAAAAGATTTTTCCAACAGTGTTCTTCGATGTGATGGAGCATCTTCCCATTCACCTTGTGCACGAAGCTCGGCTAGGCGGTTCAGTTCAAACTAGGCGGATGTATCAATTCGAACGGTAAGCAATTGCAATACATTTAAATTCATACATATCTTTTTTTGATATAGTAAACATCTAATCTTAAAATTGTGTAGGGCAATTGAAAAATTGAAAAGGGGTTCCAAACACAAACATAGGGTGGAAGGCTCTATGGTTAAGGCATATCTTGCAAGAGAAACATCTCAATTTTGTTCATACTACTTTCGTGATGAAGTTGCTTGTTCAAGAAACAGATCGAATCATCATCAGGATGATGAGATTGAGCCTCATTTACAATCGATATCAATTTTTAATCAATCTGGTTGTAAGGCTAAAAAGACAATATTTCGCCGGCTCACTCCCACGGAGCACAAATCAATAACTCTGTATGTCTTGCTGAATTGCCTGAAAGTTTTTTTGAACTAAGGAGATTAAAAATTTAACATATCTTATTTATTTACTCATTCCCTTAAGGAAACTAATTGTGTTTCGTACTTTGTATCTTCAGTTTATTTAAGACTCAATTCCATGAAAATCAAGTGTATGCATCCTTTGCAACATGATTTACATATGAGGTTCGTACTATATTAATACTTTTACAAATTTTAAACATTTACACATTCCTCAACTAAATATACATACATATATATATATATATATATATATATATATATATATATGTATGTATGTATGTATGTATGTATGTATAATATTTTTAGGTATACTAGTCACCAAATGCAGCCGCATACGATCAGTTCTTGAGAGATATTTCTTTGAGACCAGTTGAAGCTCATGCAATGTCCCATTACACAATAAATGAGTTTAAATTTTTCGCCGAAGAACACTCCAGAACAAGGAAAACAAACAATAGTGGTGTTTAGGTTATGGGGTGATGATGATGTTGATTACTTTGGCCTCATTCACAAGATCTTAGAACTGGAGTATGCTGGTTTTTCAATAAAAAAATTATCCTCTTTCGATGTAAATGGTTTGATCCAAGCACAAGAGGCACAAAAGTACATAAGGAGAATAACATCATTGAAGTGAAGCATAATAGGTCGTATCCTGTTTACTAAGGTTGTACATAGGTCGGGTTGGTTCGATTTTTATTTAAAAAAAATAAACCAATCATGTCGGTTTATTAAAACTATAAACCAAATCAAACCAATGAAAAATTAGTTTTTTCGGTTTAGGTTTTGGTCGTTTTTTTTAATTTTTTGTTTTTTTTATAATATTTAGTTTTTATAATTATATTGTGATCGAAGACTAGATCAAATATATTTTCACTCATGTGCTAATGAAAAACCATAATTATGAAAAAATAAGGAGCAAAAAACTCTCTTGAAACTAAAAAGTGAGATGAAGAGTGAAAAGTTTAGGTTTTAAGTTTATATTGAGTTTTGAATCATTTAATTAGCAATTAGTGGACAAATATTACAACTTAAAGGCCCAAATCTAAATATATTTCTACATCTACTTTCAAATTATTGAAAATTACTAAAACTAGTTGACTTTTATGTCAGTTTGATTCGGATTCGGTTTGACTTTTTTTGTCAACACCGAATCAAACCAAGAATGATAATTTTTTTTTCTAATGCCAAACCAATCAAACCAAATCATAAGTTGATTTTTTTTCTTGGTTTGATTTGGGTCGTCGGTTCGGTTTGACTTGACGGTTTGGTCTGTACACCCTTACTGTTTACGATTCATTTGTTCTAGCGCAAAATGCTAAACAAGTGTATTATGATCCTTATCTGTTGCGCAGTGAAAAGTCTGATTCGTGGGCTGTAATCAAACCAAAGCCTATAGGCTGGGTGGACGTTGAGAATGTGTTGGAGACTGCGTATCAAAATAAATGCAAATTGATCATCAGCTAGTGGACATTGACTTAGTGGATAGTTTGAATCACTCTCCAAAAAATATATTTGAAGAAGTTAATATTGCAGAAGAAGAGGCTGAGTGGGTAGGAGATGAGAAAACTTCTGAAGAGGGTGAATGGTTTAGTTGAGAATCATCAGGAGAGTAGGATTAGTTTGTGTAGGTTGTATTTATTATGCATTGATGTCTTTATGCTTTGTACTATATATTTACCTTTATGTTTTATTATTTAAGATTGATATGTAATATACTACGTAAGATTGTTGTTTTCACTTTTCCATAATTTATATAGTAATAGAAATATTCTTGTCTATTTCGTGCTGTTGGAGCGATTTGAAATATGAATTAGTAACTTGAAATTAGTTAGTTGGAATGTTTTCTTATATATTCATTTTGAAGGAACTAACTACTTGTTAACTTTACATAATTTAGATGTCAGGTAGAGGTGACAAAGGTAAGAAAAAAGTTGATCCTACAAAAAAAAACCCTCCGCCTTATAGACGACCGATAGATATTCATATATTTGAGGGTCGGTTTGCGGACGCGCCAGCACGACCCTCATATTCTAGGTCATCGCAGCATTCAGTTCCTGCTCCTATGTGTGTGGGGCCACTTCATGGGTCTACACCAACTCATTCTGCTCCTATCACCGTGCCACCGCCATCACAGTACTATCGGACGACCGCTGGCACATCCGAAAATCTACCATCGCCAGTACCCTCCTGTAGCAGTCACCCACGTTCTCACAGTAATTCTGTTGGATCTATTGGATTGTCGGATCTTTATTTTTGGAGGCACTTCAACTGTCGCTTTAGATCCGCCCACGCCAGTGCATCCACCAACACTTGATCCACGGCCGGAGACAGAGACGATTATCGGAGGCGTTATCTTATTCCATATAGAATAGGGTAAGATTTTTAAATATAATAACATTATTCATTTTTCATTTACTATAATATCATACTCTATTAAGTTACTGTTTGATCTTATGTTGTAGGTTTAATGAAAAAATTGTGAGTAAATGTATTTGTCGGTACTTTAACGGCTACTGGACCAGTTGGCAAAAAGTTCCAGAAAATGTTAGAGAAAAAATGTTTAAAGAATTTCAGGAAAGGATTTAACTTATCGACTACTTAACACATTGTTAGAACAAAAGATTGAATATTATATTTTTATTTTTGTTGTAGAAATATTACTGGTGGGATGAAGCGAATGAATATGCTATAAGGAGGAATTTTTATAGAAGAGCTAGATCCAGATTTAACGATTTGTTGGATTATGCCAAAACCAATATGGACGACCAGAGTTTATACTCGAACCTATATGGCAACATTATATTCGCTATTGGAATAACGAAGAATACCAATTGTTGAGAGACAAAGGAAAGAAAACCCGGGCATCATTCAAGGGTGGCTCTCTACATACTGCGAGTGTAGTTAGTATGATTGTTGTAGAGAAAAAAAATAGTATGTAACTTTTACAGTTTTAATTTTTTGTTTCTATTTAAATTTTTAATTATTTGAAGATTAATAATTTTTTCATATGCAGTAAAAACAAAAGGGTAGGAGGATAACATGCGATGAGCTATTCGAGGAGACGCATGTGAAGAAGAAGAAGAACCCGACTGATGAAGATGTCTGGGTTGAGCCTCGTGCAAAAGCTGCCCATGTAAGAATCAATTTTGAATTTATGAATCTTTTTCTCAAAGTTGATATTATTCAAGTACAAGTACTTTAATATTTTTTACTATTAATTTTAACTTTACTTTGAATATAGGACAAATATAGGCAGCTCGTTAGTGAGTATCGTAGTACTCAGTCTCCTGAAAGTCAGGGTGACCTAATACCTAAACATGTAGAGGAGGAGTTATGGCAAGAAACTGTGGGTCCTGTAGTTAGAGGCCATTTCTACGGATACCACAGAAATTATTTTGATGAGTGTTAGGTGTTCGTCCGGCCCTACATCCTATACCTCATCAGTTGATAGAGAAACAATTGAATCACTAAAAAATATGATTTCTAAACTCATTGAAGAGCTTGCTGCACAGAGAGAGAGGGCGCAGAAGAAGGAGGAGGAAACATTATCACAAATCAGGATGTTGCAGGAGCAGTTCAGCTGTTTTATTCAATCTGCAGGGATTCTTCCTCTATGTCTTGGTGATGCAGTTCGGGCTGCAAAAGGTCTAGGCCCACTGGATGATATCAGCACAAATGAGGAATCAGATCCTGCGTGTGAGACTGAAGATGCGGAAGACGATGACAATGAAGATGAGTAGTAGTTTTTTGACTTTCGTATGTGTTGTAGTTTGAATTTGGACATTTTGTTGTAGTTTTTACACTTTTGTATGTTTTTAGACTTATATTGTATGTTAGTTGTGTGGGAATACACTTGGTATGTTGTTGTTGTTGTTGTTGTTGTTGTATTGTATGTTGGTTGTTTCATTTGTTTGGCTGGTTATTTTTTATTTTTTTAAAAAAATCCAGAAAAACCGACCACATGTGGTCGATTTTTTGGAAAATTTTAAAGAAACCGACCACTTGTGGTTTTTTTTTTTGAATTTTTTTTACTTTTATAAAAAAATAATTATGAATTTAAATATATATATATATATATATATATATATATATTTAAAAAAATCGATCACACGTGGTCGGTTTTAAAAAAGCTACCAGGCTTTAACGACCACGCATTTTGGTCGGTTTTGCGGTCGAAAATTCAGAAAAATCGACCACATGTGGTCGATTTTCCTGTTCTTTTAGTAGTGTGTATATATATTTATATATCAACCAGAAGGGACAAACGTAATAAATAATTAGGAGAGAAATGTAAAGAGAGTTCTCATTTGATTTAGTCTGAAGATGGTAATGGGACACTTTTGGGTAATGTTAGATTAACATAAAACTAAACTCCTTAAATAGTACTCTCCGTCTCAAATTTCCTAATTTGCTTTCTCATTTTACTTATCTTTTTTCATTAATTAAGAAGAGATAATTTTTTTCCATGTTTTCTTCAAATTAAAATGTAAACATCATTTAATAGGGGTACTATGGTAAACCAGTCATGTTATTAATTATGTTTCTTAATCAATGTGTCATCTCAATTTGGAATGGGTAATTTTGGACGGAGGGAGTAATAAACAAAACAAAAGCTATCAGCTAGTGATCTTAGACGTTTTAACCAAAACTGAAATACCTTATAAGGCCCGCGGGGGGAGGGGGGGGAGGAATGTTCTTTGCTTTTACTAATAATATATAGTACTACAAATTAATCACATTAATTATAGATATATAGATTGGTAAAAATTAAGGTTGTCAAACTGGCCGGTTTTAACAGGCCCGAACCAGCCCACTAAAGGAAATCAGATCGGTTTGACCCGGCCCGATAAGCCCAAGGGCTTTAAGGACCCGGGGCCCGATCCGGTTAGATTTTAAATTTGGGCCCGGTTAACCCGGACCGGACTCAACCCGACTAGGGCCCACTGGTTAACCGACTCGGCCCGGTTTGGATAAGCCTAAAAAAGCCCATTAATTTTATTTTTTTAAGATTTTGGAAAATTGGGCCAAACTAGCCATTGGCCCAATGGCTATAACGGCTAGTTTGGGCCCAAATATAAAAAAAAAAAAGTTTTTTTATTTTAAATCATTTTTTAATCCCAAAAAAAATTCTATAAATACCCTACACTTTCAAATCATTTTCCACACAATTTTTCATCCTCTCAAGTCTCAAATCTCATTCTCTCTCAAATCTCATTTCTCAATTCTCAAATATTCTATATATTTAATTTCTAAAGTGCTCACTTTAATTTTTTTAATTTTGCGATTACTAAGTACGAGTGGAAGTTTCTAAAGTCGCAACCTTCGGATACTTCCGAAATTTGGTATTGTCGTTCCATCTCTTACTTTTAATTTATAATTAGTATATTAATTGTTGAATATTTATTTTTATTACTTTTTGTGTATTTTGAATATTTTTTAGTTTGATTTATACTATGGATAAATTAAGAAACCTCGGTAAAAGTGTCAAAAAAAATTATCCTGGAAGTGGTAGTGGTAGCAAAAAGCGAATTACTAGCGGTAGAGGTACTTCAAGTACTAGATATGCCCGTGTGTCTTCGCCTCCGGTACCACTTAGTCAACCTTTTGAGAAAGAAATAGGTGTAGGTGCTCACGCTATGGATTATTTAGAAGTTCAGGAAAATTACGGTATAGAAGAAGAAAATGAAGTAGATGCGGTTGATTTAGATGAAGATAATGAAAATATTGGTGAGACACCCAAAGTAGGAAATGCTAACGTTAGATCTGAATCGGTTAATCTCCCTCCCTGTCCTCCCCGTGCCCCAAGAGCTCTTAAACAAACTAGTGTTGCATGGAAATTTTTTGAACGTATATCAGATATTGAGGTGTAATGCAATATTTGTCAAAAAATATATAAGCATAAAAGAGGAGGCAAGCAAGGGGGTACGGGTACGTTAATGAGACATTTAGCTGAAGACCACGAAAGAGAGTTAAAAATTACATAAGGTGGTGAGGCTGTTGGTGGGCCCACATAAACTAGAATGGACCCAACAACCGGTCACGTAACGAAGAAGTATAATAAATTGAGGGATCGGGAAGAAATAGCAAAAATGGTAGCTGTAAGTTGTTTGCCTTTCAGTTTTCCTTCTTCTGATGCTTTTATTCATTATATTGAAGCAATTTATAATCCTATGTTTAATGGTATTCCTAGAAGTACTTGTCGGTCTAATATTTATAGACTTCATTCACAATATTATTTTTATTTATCTACATTGTTAAAAAATATTCAATGTAGAATATCCCTAACTTCTGATCTTGGTCGTGTTTTAAATAAAAATGATTATTTAACCGTTACTTGTCACTGGATGGATAGTAATTTTGTGATGCAAAAACGTATTCTTGCTTTTTTCTATGATGAAGATCGTAAACATAATGGACGATTTATTACTGACTCGATACATAAAGTTGCAGCATTTCATGGTATCGAAAATAAAATCTTATGTATTGCTTTTGATAACGCTTCTAACAACAAGACTGCTATAACAAAGTTGAAATCTAAGCTATCACCGTCGTTACCTGAAATTTTTCATATTAAGTGTGCATGTCATATATATAATTTAATTGTAAAAGATGGTCTTGAGTTTTTTGAGATTTATATTGAAAAAATCCGTCTTGCTGTTGATTTTATACAAGGAAATAATCGTAGATCGAGAATTAAAGAATTTAAAGTTAAATGTCAAGAAAATGGACTTGCACCGACATTGATGCCTGAGGAAATTGATAATAGATGGAATTCTACGTATGATTTTTTAAAAACTTGTTATAAATATAGAGCTCCTATTACATTAGCTTTTAACCAACATTGTGCTTCATTTGCTGATTCTGCCGATTGCATGCTACTTGATTCTGATTAGGTTGTAATTAACGATCTTGTTAAGTTTTTGAAAAAATTTTATGTAGCTACGGTTGAATTTTTCGGTGCTTATTATCCTACTGTTTGTAATATTTTGAGATATATAACCGATATTTCTGGTTTGCTCAAAGAATATAAAAATAAAGAAGGTTATGAAAATGTTGGTGCCATGTTTACTAAATTTAAAAAATATTTTTTTCCGATTCCCCCTATTTTCTTGGTTGGTACTATGCTAAATTCGTGCGTTAAATACCATACTATGTGCTAGTTTAGTACTCTTATTTATCGTAACTTAGAAATAAATACTAACAATGATTATGAACAAGTACAACCTGATTTGTAGACGACTACGTCTGATGTGAATGCTTACATATATAAATTATATAACCACTATGCTGATTTAGTTGATTTACATGTACCGACATATATCACTCCAACTGTCGCTCCTCATCCTCCTGAGGTGCCATCATTTTCTAAAAAGCCGACAGATTGTGGTTTTCCTGATTCCTTTTATGATTTACCCTGTTGGAACAGTGTTGACGAGGGAGCTTACACATCAACTTATTGGGAAGAGCTTAAGTATTATCTTCGGTCGCTGCCAGAGGAATACAGACGACGGATCAACAGGTTGAATTGGTGGAGGAATAATGAATCACGATATCCTGTGCTTTCAAGATTAGCTAGAGATATCTTGAACGTTCCAATGTCAATCGTTGCATTAGAGAGCTCCTTTAGTCAGGGACGACAGCAACTTGGAGACAACCGACACTCATTAGGAAGCAATGCAATGAATGTTCTAGTTTGCCTCAGAGATTGGATTAGAGCAGAAAGAAGAAATCAAGGAATGGAACCCGAGCAGAATGACGAGCAGAAACTTGAAGAAATCATGACTTCGCGGGAGAACTCAGCAGAATCAAGTTCAATGCATGGGTTTGGCCTCATTAACTTTGAATATCCTATGCAAATCCCGTTAATATTAACATGGATGAGTTGGAAAAAATGGTGCATATTTTGTAGATTTTTTATTCATGTAAATTATAAAATTTGGATCATTTTGCAATCAATAAAATTCAACATTCATTAATTAACTATCAAGTATTATTAATTTATTATATTAAGTAGTATATGTTTTGTATCTTATTGTATATATCTTCTATACACATGTATATTTAACGCATATATTTAATGTATCCAAGTGTATATATTTTACAAATTAGTATATAACTATATATATATATATACACACACATATTGTAGTATATATAAATGTATATTTTAGAATAGTATGTATTTTATTTAAAGTAGTACATATATATTGAATGGTGCGTATATATGTGTATATACTATATCTTCTATAGACTTATATCTTTAACGTATACAAGTGTATATATTTTATAAATTAGTATATAAGTATATATATATATATATATATATATATAGATATATATA
>NC_061111.1:30321103-30321484 GCF_002878395.1 Capsicum annuum
TATATATATATATATATATATATATATATATATATATATATATTGTAGTATATACTTTATTTTAAGTAGTACATATATATTGAATGGTGTGTATATATATGTGTATATATCTTCTATAGATGTATATATTTAACGTATACAAGTGTATATGTTCTATAAATTAGTATGTAATTATATATATATACATATTGTTGTGTATATATATGTATATTCTAGTATATATTTTATTTAAAGCAGTACATATATATTGAATGGTGCGTATATATGTGTATATATCTTCTATAAGCGTATATATTTAACGTATAAATGTGTATATGTTTTATAAATTAGTATATACCTATATATATATATATATATATATATATATATATATATATATAT
>NC_061111.1:30324484-30358968 GCF_002878395.1 Capsicum annuum
ATATATATATATATATATATATATATTTTAGTGTGTATATATATATTGTACTATTGTAGATTTGTAGTATATGTTTTATTTAAAGTAGTACGTATAGTCATATATAATTATATATTGAATGATACGTATATATGTGTAATTGTTTATATATATTTTAAAAAATATATATTGTATAATTTTAGTGTATATAGTGTATATTGAAGTGTATATAGTGTATATAATTGTAGTGTATGTAGTGTATATTGGATTTTTCATTTTTTTTTTAAACGGGTTTGACCGGTTTCTAATCGGGTTTAGGTGGGTTTAACCGGGTTGGGTTAAGTGGGTCGGTTCAGGGTTGTTTTCAACATTTTTACTGTTGAACCCGAAACCGAACCGGCCCACCTAACCCAACCCGGACCGGAACCGGCCCACAACCCGATTAAACTAAACGGGCCGGTTCCGGTTTGGCCCGGCTCGGCCCACTTGACACCTTTACTAAAAATATACGGTTTAATTTTCTTAACACGTCTATAGCTAAATCACATGTCTGAAGTATTGTTATTAGTGTAAAAGTTTATGCTCATTATTGTTTTCCTTGCAAAATCACATTTTCGACAAATTTAAAGTTTATACACTTTTAAAGCAAAGGCATTGGCATGCTCTGAATTACATTATATGCATGAAAGAGGAACAAAGACAGAATAATAGACATATAAAGGAGAGTTCTAAAAGAAGACTTAGATTTTTGAAATTTTGCTTCTTGTCATATTTGACAAGTTTAATATGTATATAATTCCCTTACAAGTAATTCATGTATTACAATCCCGTATAACTAATACATCAAACCAAACAACCCATTTGTCTGTAATTTAAATCGGCTTCGTTTTATTTGTCTTTTGCATATTTACCTTCATTTTATAGTTGTATTTGTACATATTTTGCACATAAACTTTTACTACCTCTTTTTTTTTTTGACAACATAAACTTTTACTTCTAAATAATACAGCAAACTTGTGTGAAAATGATAGGTACTGCTACCAGATTTAGTTATCAACATACTCCCTTCGTTTCATAATAAGTTAATTGTTTGATTTTGGCACACATATTAAGGAAAAAAATAAAAACATAAATTTATCATGTTTTTCCATTTTTACCCTCTTCAAAAAGCAAAGGCACATGATACATCACTCCCAATGCATTTAATGGAGGATAAATTTGGAAAAAATTTTCAACATCTACTTTGAATTGTGAACCATTCACTTATTTTAAAAAATAAAAAATACTTCAACAATTCACTTATTATGGAACGGAGGGAGTACTAAACAACAAAAAGTAGTACCATTTAATTGAAATTCAATCGTATCACAATTACAAACATATATACTATACGTCTATACTAAGGCACAAATGCCACTGTAACTCCTGCGACAAGCAGGACAAGTCATATTTCTACACATCCATGCAATTATGCAAATAGACATTGATGGACTTCCTCATTCTCCTCAAAGTCAGACAAACAAATATGACATTCTCTGTGGCCGATGTTTATTTCACCCGATACAGTACTGTACTGGAAGAGCCGAAATGACCCCACCACTCTATGGACAACGGTCCGAGCTTTAATATAAGGCAAAGTAGCTCATACCGTAACGTATAACATGAGGAAGTACAAGGATTATGAAGATGACTGTGATCAATATCAACAAGATTTTAATGAAGAATAACACTTTACTATGGTCAAATACCCCTTTTGTGGCGACGGGACGAATTAATGAAAATGTTGTAAAAGCTATATAGAAAATTAAAAAAAAAAAAAAAGAAGTCAGTACGAATTATGAAGAATATAATATTACATATGTTGAATACAAAGAAATAAAGCTGGTACAACTTCTAGAAGCAATAGAATAAAACTGTTCCATTTTTCTGTTATAACTGTTTTTAAAAATAGTGAGTTAGTTAACTGTTTGACAACGAGGAGTTAGTTTGGTAGTTGTTTAGCTCCTCTATATAAGGGATGCTGATGTACATTGAAGATTAAGTGAACATACAAGATTACACTCAATTTTTCTAAAGTTTCTTCCTTCCTTCTCTTCTTCTTCCTTCTCTACATACTTCTGATGATGATAATGAATGCTAGGTATCTGTAACCTAGCTGAATTATATGGTATCAAAGCCACACACTAGAGAATATGTAAACTGTATTGCATTCAATTGGTTCAATTGGTGTGTGCGTGATTCAATTCTGGAAATCAAGGGTGTTCTTGAATCAAGATTCTAAGGTTGATCAAAGTCTGCAACAATGGTGAATGGAAATGAAGATATCCAGATTGGGGGGCCGAGCAGAGCATCTCCTAATATGCTAGACTACAATCATCCCCTTTTCTTGAGTCCATTTGATGTAAGTGGTATTCAGATTATTTCGTTTCAGTTAACAGGTGTTGAAAACTTTTCAATACGGTTTAGATCCATGCGTATAGCACTGTTAGGACGGAATAAGTTAGGAATGGTAGATGGAACCTGTTCTAAAGATAAGTTTTCTACTGAAATGGGAAGTCACTGGGAGAGGGTGAATGCCATTGTCTTGTTATGGATAATGAACTCTGTCTCTAAAGAACTGCTTGGTGGAATAATGTATGCCTCGACAGCTAGTATTGTGTGGAATGAATTGTATGAGAGGTTTAACAAAATTGATGGTGCTAGACGTTTAATCTGCACAAAGAGATTGCAACACTGTCCTAAGGAACTGCTTCTGTATCTTCTTACTTCTCAAAGCTTAAAGATTTGTGGGAAGAGTTTGAGGCCCTTGTGCCTGCACCTGGATGTGAATGTGAAAAATCCAAGGAGTATGTTCTACATCTTCAGAAGTTAAAATTGTTTCAGTTTCTAATGGGGTTGAATAAAGCCTACACATAAGCAAGGAGTCAGATTCTACTCATGACCCTTCTACCTACTGTAAACCAAGCTTATGTAATGATTATTAGTGATGAAAGTCATAAGTCTGTGGCTAATCATGCAGGGATTCTAGGGGGTGGTCCTGTAGTTTCTGGTAGAAATATTGAAATGGCTATGTATACAAGAAATGGAGGTGGACCAGGTGGAAATCAGAATTAGAAATTCAAGAAAAACAATAACCTGCAGTGTGATTTCTGTAAACTCAAAGGGCATTGTAGGGAAAATTATTGGAAGCTAGTTGGTTGCCCTCAAGATAACAAGTTCAAGAAGAAATGGAGAACTGAAGGGTCCAATACAACCTACAATGTATCTCTAAATTCTCAAGATTATCTAGAAGAGAAAGGTGAATGTAATTACTATGTAGGGCAGTGTTCCTACTCAAAACCTGTATCCATACAAAAAGGCTATTCTCATGTTGCAGTACATTAAGGTGATACAGAAAATCAAATGGCTCAGCTGAGTCAGATGGGAATTGCAGCTTTAACTAAAGAGCAATATGAGCTAATCTTGCAGATGATCAACAAGAATAACACAACCAGTACTTCTAATGATGCAACAAATATACCTAGTGCAGGTATTAGTGCCTTTTTAGCTTCTTTTGAGTCTCAAAAATGGATCATTGACACTAGAGCTACAAATCATATGGCTGGTGATTTAGAGTTATTACTTGACAAATCTGTGACTCAATTACAAAAACTAAGGAAAGTGTATCTACCTAATAGTGATACAACTATGGTCACACATGTGGGAACTAGTAGCTTATCAGAAGGAAATAATATTACAAATGTGTATCATATTCCTCAGTTTACATGTAGGTTTTTTTAGTATCACAAGTAACTAAGGAATAGCAATGCTCAGAGAAGTAGATATTTTTTTACTATTATTGATGATTTTTCAAGATTTACTTGGGTATTTTTGATGAAGCTTAAATCAGATGTGTATGTCCAGATTCAACAGTTTCTTGCATATGTTAAGACAGTTTGACAAAACTATTAGAATAACCTGGTCTGATAATGATACAGAGTTTCTCAATACACTATGTCAGAACTTATTTAGGTTGAATGGGATTATTCATCAGACAACATGTGCTTATTCTCACTAGCAAAATGGTGTGGCTGAGAGAAAATATAGATACATTCTAGAAGTAACAAGAGTTTTGAGGTTTCAAGCTCAAATTTCTATCAAGTTTTGGGGATATTGTGTACTAGTTGCCGTTCATATTATCAATAGGTTGACTAGTTCAGTCATTGAGTTTCAGACTTCTTATGAGAGACTGCATAATAAGAAAGCAACATGTGAACATCTAAAAATAATTGGGTAATTGTGCTATGCTAAAGTGCTAAATGAACCGGATAAACTTATGACAAGAGCAAAGACAACTGTACTAATAGGTTATTCTAGCACTCAAAAAAGATATGTATTGTATGATTTGTCTGATCATACTTTCTCTATCAGTAGAGATGTGTCCTTTAGAGAGGATGTGTTTCCTTTTAAACTTGCAGAGGGCCAGACTCAGTCACCACATTATGTGTTTCCTTTGGAGGATCTGCATACAGTAGTAAATGAGGGCATGTCACATATGTAATTCTCAATTGAGGCTCCATATCAGGAGTTAACAAGGTCTGCTGATCAGTAGGTACAACAGTCACAAGCTACATCTGAACCTCAGCAATCACAGGCTGCACCTGAACCTGAAAAGACAACAACATATGCATCAGTACCCCAAGATAAAAAAAGATCAATAAGAGGGAGAAAACCACCTATATGGATGACTGATTTTGTTACCAAGATTACCAAGAAAGTGCCTTATGATTTGTCCAATCATGTCTCATATGATAGGTTATCTTGTTCTTATAAGATTTGTGTGGTACAGTCTTCATCTGTTACTGAACCTACAAGTTCCTTTGAAGCTTGTAAAAACCCTAGGTGGGTGGAAGCCATGAAGAATGAAGTAGAGACTTTAAACTCCAATCATACTTGGGATATTGTTACACTGTCAAAAGGAAAAAAACCAATTGGTTGTAGATGAATATATAAGGTGAAGTATAAGGCAATAAGAGAAGTTGAGAGGTTTAAAGCAAGACTGGTAGCAAAGGATTATGGTCAAAGAGAAGGCATTGATTACAAAGAAACTAATAGCATCTAGGCTGGTCCACTTGCATTAAGATTGACGGGCTTTAATGAAATCAAAAAGATACTTATGATGGAAGAACAGCCCAAGAACGAGTCCAAGAATTATGGAGAAGAATGGGTAAAGTGCTACACATATTTCATGATTCAAGTCCAAGCCCAAAAGGAAGAAGATTGACCCCATATGGGTTATGAGTAAATTTGAAAAAATTTTCTTATTTTCTTAGAAGATAATTTTTGGTATTATTTTTACATGCTTTCCTAATCCTAGTAGGATTTTATTTATTATTTTCATAATAGTAGATCCTAATCTCATGCTATTTGGGATAGCTTTTTCCTAATCCTAGTTAGATTTGATAAAGGTAGATTCCAATCCCATGCTATTTGGGATAGTTTTTTTCCCTATATATAGGGATGAATTTTGTTATTTTCAAGGAGACAATATTATTATTAATTGAGAGTTTCTCTTATTTACACCTTTGTGTGTGGTTACTTGGGATTTATCTTGCAACCATATAAGAACGATTCTTTAAGAGGTAAGATTAATTCTTAATTTGATATCTTTGGTTTCTATTAAAGTTAATTAAAGAAGGTGATTAGTCTTATACTAATTGTTGTCTTTAGTTTCTTTGAAATAGTGGTCTAGATCATTTTTTATCTAAGTTCTTGAATTGACTCTATTAGTATCATAATTAGTATTAATCCGCTAATTTTAAATACTAAGATCAATTAGTGTTCTTAGCACTTAACCTCGAAATTGACGATTTTATTCTCCAATTTTGCCTATCTTTAATTTCTTGCCTTTAATCTTAGTATTTTTGCTTCCGCATATTTTTTTGTTTATTAACGTAATCCGATTCTTATCAAGTGGTATCAAAGCGGTTCTATCAAGGTTCCTTTCTTAATAATCTTGGGAGTTTCAACAAAAAAAAACACTTAAAAAATATTTTTTTCATTGTTAAGCTACATAGCCAAAAAAAAAAGAGAAAAAAATGAAATAAAAAAGAGAGAAAATTTATCTGCTTGAGAATTAAGGTATTATAAAAAAAAATAAGATTTTTTTTTGTTTCTTGATTTCCAACCTCAACAAGGAAAATCAAGAAGAGGGAAATTTGAAAATTTCTATTTACACAAATTAGTCTTTTTTTCTCTTGTCTTATCAAACCCAATTTATAAGGGTATTGATAAATTCTTTTCTTTCTACATCTTACTTCTAAAAAGTTGTTGCTAATAGGGTTGTATATATAAATCCTAAAGGATCCATCCAAAGGTAGTAATTTGAGTGGGAAAAGGGCAAGAAAGAGTGAGATTAAAAAATGGGTCAAATTGAGAGTTTTTGTTTTCTTTAACTTTTGGAGATGTCTCAAAAAAATACTGATGCTGGGACTCAAAACAACGACATAGCCGAGGTACTTAGAAGGATTTCTTCTCGACTCGATGCATTAGAGGTCACCTAAAACTCACCTAATCAGGTGAATATAACTGATTTAAGGAGAAGTGTTTTTCATACAAGGTGTGGGATAAGGGATAATATTTGCTCTATGATTATTGATTTTGAAAGTGATGCTAATGTGATAAGTTCATACATGGTGGAGAAGTTGAAACTTACATGCAACAAACACAATGATTTCAGTGAACTTAAGGTGATTAAGCAATGCATGATTTCTTTCTCCATTGAAAGTTACTCTGATAATGTTCTTTGTGATGTAATTCCAATACAAGATTGTCATATCAAGCTTGGCCATCCCTGGCAGTTTGATAGGAATGCAATTTATGATAGGGGGGAGAATAGAGTTTCTTTTGAGCTAAACAAAAGAAAATATAAACTTGTACCTTTAACTCCATCCCAAGTTTATGACGATCAGAAACGTGTGAAAGAAACAATAAAAATTTTTGAGAGAGAAAATAATGAAAGAAGAAAGGGAGTGCATGTTGACATTTGAAGAGAGGAAAAGGAAGAGGTTGTGTTGTATGGAGAGAATACGCTGTCAATTGAGGTCAAGAGAAAAGAAAAGAGAGACGATCACGAGAATAAAAAGGAGAGGGATGGTTATGAGGTAAAGAGAGAAAAACAAGAGAGTTTGAATAAGGTTATTTCTTATTCTAACTCTAATATTCCTACTTCTTCTTCTAGTTATTTTGACTCTTTTGCAGATACTCATGGGAATATTTGCATTAAAAATCATTATTGAATAAACTTATTCCTAAGGTGGTCCAAACTAAATATCCCATTGAGCAAGTGCATGTTGATGAGAAGTATAAAGATAAAGAGAATTGTTTTGGATCTTTCCAAGATAAGACTAGTGACAAAAAGATCAAAAATACAGTTATGAATCTAACGCTCATGCAAAAGGAACGAGGTGTTGTTATTTTGTCATATAAGACCAAATACGGTATGTACGATTAGCTTATTAACATTCTTGGGATTGCTAGAACACCTAAGATCTTTTTTGAAGTGATGAACTACACTCTTAATTCTTATGTTGATGTGAATAGGTACGTGAGAGAATATCTGAAAAGTGTAATTGAGGATGCTTGACTATATCATAAAAGTGTTCAATTTGATGCATATTATATAGATGTTATATCGTCTTTGGCAAGCCCATTAGAATACTTTATTGATAGAGTTAAATTGGAGAAGCACATATCATCTCTGACGTTATCCATAAATGAATTTTGTTGTGCTCATACAAATAAGAGAATTTTCTATTAGGATGACGATGTTCGCATGCTTTTTAAAGGTGATTTTATACATGCAAGGATTAATTGGGTTACGTAGACACATGGTCACTATCTTATTTTGTTCCTCCCATTGTTGTTTTCAAGTAATGGATATTGTTTACTATTGTATGTCGTCTTGATTATGCGAGATTCAAATTTGAGGATGAATTGTTTTCAAGAAGAGGGGAATGCTAGCATCCAGGCTGGTCCACTTGCATTAAGATTGACGGGCTTTAATGAAATCAAGAAGATGTTTATGATGGAAGAAGAGCCTAAGGACGAGTCCAAGAATTATGGAGAAGAATGGGCAAAGTGCTACACATATTTCATGATTCAAGTTCAAGCCCAAAAGGAAGAAGATTGACCCCATATTGGTTGTGAGTAAATTTGAAAACTTTTCCTTATTTTCTTAGGAGCGAATTTTTAATATTATTTTTACATGCTTTCCTAGTCCTAGTAGAATTTTATTTATTATTTCCATAATAGTAGATCCTAATCCCATTCTATTTGGAATAGCTTTTTCCTAGTCCTAGTTAGATTTGATAAAGGTAGATTCCAATTCCATGCTTTTTGGGATAGTTTTTTTTTCTATATATAGGGATGAATTTTGTTATTTTCAAGGAGACAATATTATTATTAATTGAGAGTTTCTCTTATTTACACCTTTGTGTGTGGCTATTTGGGATTTATCTTGCAATCCTATAGAACGATTCTTTAGGAGGTAAGATTAATTATTAATTTGATATCTTTGATTTTTATTAAAGTTAATTAAAGAAGGTGATTAGTGTTATACTAATTGTTGTCTTTAGTTTCTTTGAAATAGGGGTCTAGATCACTTTTGATCTATGTTCTTGAATTGACTCTATTAGTATCATAATTAGTCTTAATTCGCTAATTTTAAATACTAAGATCAATTAGGGTTCTTAGCACTTAACCTCAAAATTGGAGATTTGATCCTCCAATTTTGCCTATCTTTAATTTCTTGTCTTTAATCTTAGTATTTTCGCTTCTGCATTATTTTCTTATTTATTAACGTAACCCGATTCTTATCAGAAATCTTCTCTCCTGTTGTAAAGATGAAAACAGTTAGGACTGTCCTTGTTGCTGCTGCAAGAAAAAATTAGTTTGTGCAACAAATGGATGTGTATAATACTTTTCTAAATGGTGATCTAACCGATGAAGTATACATGGAGTTGCCTCAAGGATTTGCTAGTCAGGGAGAGAATACAACATGTAGACTATGCAAATCCTTATATGGATTAAAGCAAGCACTTAGACAATGGAACACAAAACTATCTGAAGCATTGCTAAAGTCTTAGTTCACTCAAAGTCAGTATGATCCATCACTATACATTAAAAGGACGTCTGAAGGAGTTGTTCTTGTACTGGTATATGTTGATGACATGTCAATAACTGGTGATAGCCGCAAAATGATAGAAGAAATAAAAATAACTTTGCAACAGAACTTCAAAATCAAAGATTTGGGAGAATTGAGGTTTTTCTTTGGCATAGAGTTTGCGAGATCTAACAAGGGAATACTAATGCATCAAAGAAAATATGCATTAGAATTATTATCCGAGTTAGGATTAATAGTAGCTAAACCTGTTGCTACTCCTATGGACTATTACATCAAGTTAACTTCTAAACAGTTTGATGAGCATGTTAAACAGATGCAATCCAGTGATGATCCACCAGCAAACCAAACTATTTATCAAAAGATGATTGGCAAACTGTTGTATTGTATAATGACAAGACCTGACATTGCCTTCAGCATTCAAACCTTAAGTCAATTCCTTCAAGATCCTAAGAAATCACATATGGAGGTAGTACTCAAAGTTGTGAGATATATCAAGAACCAACCGGGACAAGGTCTGTTATTGTCTAGTAGTTCAAATAATAGAGTGAGTGCCTATTGTGATGCAGATTGGGCATCTTGTCCTCAAACTAGAAGATCTGTAATTGGTTACTTTGTCAAGGTTGGAGAATCAGTAGTATCTTGAAAGTAAAAAAAAACAAGCTACGGTCTCCAGGAGTTCAGCTGAGGCAAAGTTTAGAAGTCTAGCAGATGTCATAGCTGAGTTGGTGTGGATATTAAGCTTGATGAAAGAGATTGGCATTGAGGCAGTGCTACCTATTGATGTGTTTAGTGACAGCAAGTCTGCCATACAAATAGCAACAAATCCTGTTTATCATGAGAGGACAAAACATATTGACATTGATTGTTTCTTTATAAGAGAAAAGATTGTTCAGGGGATGATCAGAACCAATTATATCTTAACCCAACACCAACCTGCAGATATGTTAACTAAAGGCTTGACCAAAGTACAATAAGTTCATCTTAATTCCAAGCTAGGAATCTGTGATATATTCTCACCTTCCTAGCTTGAGGGGGGGTGTTGAATACAAAGAAATAAAGCTGGTACAACTTCTAAAAGCAGTAGAATAAAGTTGTTCCATTTTTCTGTTATAACTGTTTTTAGGAATAGTGAGTTAGTTAACTGTTTTGACAACTAGGAGTTAGTTTGTTAGTTGTTTAGCTTCTCTATATAAGGGATTCTGATGTACATTGAAGATTAAGTGAATATACAAGATTACACTCAATTTCTCTAAAGTTTCTTCCTCCCTTCTCTTCTTCTTCCTTCTCTACATACTACTTCTTCTTCTTCTTCTGAATGCTAGGTATCTGTAACCTAGCTGAATTACAACATATATAAGAAATTTATAAATAATACTTATGAATATATTAAAAGCAAGTGGCATTCCGTACATCATGTTGTGAAAATTCTCAACAAGAATTAATCACATCTTATATCAATCCAAATACGTATATATACGTACGTACACAGTTGCGATATGTGATGTATCGAATGTAATTACAAGAAGAAATCTTCCATGCACAACAATGGAAATTATGAGGAAAAGAGATAAATTAGTGAGAGCTTATGAGACTGATCTTGTAAAGCTTAAGGCATGATCTTTTTTTTTTTTTCTGTTTAGAGGATAGCTATTATTTAGAAAATACAAACTAGCCTATTTATAGCTAGAGCTAATACACGTTAATTTATCTACCTAAACACTTAACTGATTAGCTATTTAGCACTTCTAAATAACTGACTGGATATAGAATCATCAGAATACGTACGTACCTTTAAGATACAATATGTCTAGGGATGGCAACTGGGGCCAGCCGGGAAAGGGTAAGAGTACTTTTAGTTTGTTTGGCCAAACTTTTAAGATCAACGTACTTTTGATGAAAAGCAATATAATTAATGTTTGAAATAAATTTAAAACCAACTTTCTAACAACTATTATTGCTCGACCAAAGTGCTTCTAGTGGAGAATATTTTTCTCTAAAGTGTTTACAAAAAACTACATACTCTTTTTAAGTTCTGAAAATAGCTTCCGCTACTTCCTAAAAACACTTTTTTCCAAAAGTTTTTATTTTAAAATGTCAGTATTGTTTAACACACGTGTAATACATTGTAATAGTTCTATTATTATTGAAAATAAGATACTAAAATTTTCCAATTCTAGTTAAGAATATTCTCGATTTATGCACGCAAAAGCAACTTCTGTGCTGTATGATTCTCTTTCTGGACTTATTTTTAAAATATGATGTGTGGAAGAAGAAGTAATCCCAATTATAGACAAAATGTTAATGCTAAATGCTACTAATAACAAAGTGATTACTCTATAAATATATAAATATGTGAACTGGACTTTCTTTATCTTTTTAACTGATTTTGTATCACTTTTTTTTTCTGTCCCCTATCGCTATTTTACAAACATCTTATCAAGAATTATGTTTTTTGACTCTTCACTATTTAAATAAGATTATGCATAGCCAACTTTTATTCACATATCACTTTTTAAGTATTTTAGTAAAAACATCGAAACCGTTTGAAAAACTTAATATAAGAAAATAAAGAGAAAAATGAAAAAGAGTAAAAAATGGGGATGGGGAGGATAGAGCTTGACAGGATGAGGATAAATAGGATAAAATATTTTTTTAAAAAATATTAAACGCTGCAAGGCATGACAGGTTAAAATTTTAACAAGGCTTGCCCTGTTTTATCCCAATTGTCATCCCTAAATATGTCAATTAATATGACTCAATAGAAATTCACCAGAGAAGAAAGCCTAACACGTAACAACAAGAAACTAGATATAATATCTATTTAAATCCGATGTTAAAAGGGCCACCTTTTCAAATTCAACTTATTAAAAAGGGTTGCTTAATAATTATGGCTCACTTGTTTCCTTGGTTCTCCCGTATCAATTAACTAGCTCACATATTTTGTTGTTGTTTTTTTAATTCTAGCACTATTTTTTATTGTGCAATTCGTGTTCAATTCATAATTTAGAACTAGCTTAGATATCTTTTATTTATCTATTCAATTTTAGATAAAAATAAAAAGAGCGGTGATGTATTAATGTTAGTCCAATGAGAAAGATCAAATAACATAATATCGAGCATTCAGTCGGTATCAAAATATCACTCAATTTTTTTTTTATTTCTTTAACTCATAAATACTAATACTCAATTCATACCTTGCTCGTAGCTTCTTGTAATCCATCTAAGAACATTCACAATTTTAGACAAATGTCAACGTGCCTATATCATTATCATTCGACTTGTGAGTAATGTTTTAAATTTGATACTCGTATATTCTTTTTCGAGAGCCATGTCACTAGGGGATTTGGGCTCTAGGTGACAAAAGAGTTTTTTTAAATGAGGTATAGTACAAAAAATAATAAATTCAAAAGAAGAATTAGATACAAAAAAAGAGATTAAACTTATTCCCGATTTTTCTATTATATCTATAAATTGTTTTAATAATTTTAAATGTTCCTCTTTAGTTTTTGTATATAGTAGTATCTCATTTATGTATACTATACAGTTAGGTAATTATTTAAAATAACTATCCATAAAATGTTGATATCTACCTGGTGCATTTTTATATCCAAATGGTAATACGTTCCATTCATAAAATCCTTGTGGTACCGTAAATGCGGTTAATTCATTAGATTCTCCTTCTAACTTTAAGTGGTAAAATGCACTTAACTTTTAACTCTGATACCAACTGTAGGGGGTGCGGATAACTTAAATAGATCTATCGTAACTATGGATCTATTTTTATTTGTGCGTGGATATTTCTTAACTTTTTTAAATATTTTTATTTTTAGTTTATTTATTTTTATTTTATTTATGTTCATATCTTGGGGGTGATTAAATGGTATTTGATTAAATGCTTTACTGTAGTATTCTTTAGTTTTTTCTCTTAGTCTTTGTAATTCTTCTAGATTATTTTTGAGATATTCTAAATATTCTATATCTTTTGTTCTAAAATATTCGATTAAATTCTCTTTCATAATCATTTCTTCTAATTTTATTTCTTCCATATCTTGTCTCCTATATTTTAAATATTCATAGTTTATCATTTTATTCTAAAGTAGTTGCTTGTTTACTAATTTCTGTGTAATATTCTATTCTAATTGTATTATAATTTATATCTGAATTAAGGTTATTAATGCTATTAATTATCTCTCTTTCTTCTTCTCTTAATGAGTTTTTTATGTTATATAAACTATTATCTGTACTTTTTTCTAAATTTTCTAAGATGTCTTTTATCCATATTAATTTTTCTTTTAGATTTTTCATTATTTCTTTGAGTCTGTTTCTATAATTAATTTATTCATATAGGCCACTTTGGTTTTCTCTAATTTTTCTAATATATTCTAACATTTTAGTCTGAATAATATCCATCTAGGTAATTATCTAGGTGTAGTTGTTCTATCCAATTTATAATTTCAATTTCATAGTCTAATATTTTTTCTAATATTATTCTCTTAATATCTATAATTTCTATATTTCTAAGTATATATAAGATTAATATTTTAAGATTATCTGTCATTTAAAATTGGTTAAATACTTTATTATAATGTTTTTTAGTTTTTTGTTTTAATCTCATTAATTCTTCTATATTTTCACTGAGAAATTGTATATATTTTATATCTTTAGTCCTCATATATTCATCTAAATTTGTTTTAATTTGTTTTTCTATTGATTGTTTATTTTTCATATCCATTTTTCAAAATTCTAAATATATTTAATTTATCATGGTTGATATGTAGGTTTAGTATATAAGCATTTGTAAGAATAGTTAGGTAAGTGTGGTATATAATTTACTCTAGTCATAAAATATTTATCAAATATATTTTCCAATATAATTTTTCTTATATCTGCAATTTCTATATCCTTAAGTACATATAAAACAAGTATTTTAAATTTATCTACCATTTCGTCAGATAAATAAGTATTCATTTTTTCATATGATGTTTTTTCAAAATATTCCCTTCAATCATACACATAACAAAATATGATTATTTTAGATTACTATATACTAGATTATTCTTAAATAACATATTCTTAGATCACTATTAGCATGGTAATCTGGATATTTTTTCCTTAAACAGCGTCTCTACTCTGACTACTCTCCTATCACGGCTTTTTACCTCACCGGTTTCATCTTTAGGATGGCATAGTTCTTAGGGATTTTTCTCCTTTTCCACTTTGCTAATAAACTTCTTAACATGCTATTTTTTCGAATAATTCTACTATAAAGCAACTAACATGAACTTATTTTATCATATCATGATTGTTAGGAATTTATGAATTTAGCTATTCATAATCATAAATAAATATACCTGTTCTGGTAGGTTTGATAATTCTGGGTTTTGTTCATCCATAACTTTTTTCATTAAAATATACATGTTTTTAATAAATATTTAAAAGTTTGTTGTGAAAGAAGAGTGTTTGCTTCAACGCATGAAGGCTTCTGCTTTTTTCTGCCTTCGGTGCCTTTTATTTATAATGAATCCTTTACATGCTTTACATGGTTCCTGATGTTACAAAAGTCAAAAAGGGAGGTTATCCTATTTTACACCTGTCCTAATATATCTTTACACGTTTCCTCTATACATTTGTCCTAAAAAAGCCAAGAAAAGTCAAAAAGTCTATAGTAAAGCTATTAAAGTTATTCACATGATTTACGTATTTCATATTTCAAAGTTAGCTTTTTTTTTTCTCCATATGTCGCTTCCTTCCTTTAATGCTTTGTCTTCTTCTATTATTGCTCCGTTGATTTTTATTTTCTTGTCGTATTTGCTGTCTTTCTATCTTCTTTTCATCTGGCATGCTCATCTTCATTCTAGTTGTACGTCTGGTATAACGTTATCTTCTCCTTTACATCTGAACATTGATGGTCTGGATATTTGTGTCCAATTATCTTGCAATATCTTGTTAATAATTCATCTGAAATAAATCATTTCTTAATTGCTCTTGCAGTAGATTGTTTTTCTGGGTTAAGTAATGTCATTACCCATTGTCTGACATCTTCCATATTTGTTTGTCGTAGTTCTCTTGAATTTGAATAAATCATTTTATGGTCTCTTGAATAATAACTCCATATTGTGTTTTCATTGATATAATTATTTGCTAATTCTTGAATAATCGTAGCTAGTCCAATAAGTCGTTTATTTGCATAGAAATCAGGTATCTCAATTCTGGGTATCTTTGGCTGATGTACAATATCTTCCGGTATAATCATATCACTGGTTAATCCTATTTTTACAACTTGTATAACTGTTTTGATCTCGTCGTATAATATCTCTGCTAGTGCAGTATAAAACTTTATATAAAATAGATTTCCTTTGATTACTCTTTTATAAGTGGTGAATATTTTATGTAATTCTTCCATAGCTGATAGTTCTTCTCCATCTTGGGTATATATGATATTTAATAATCCATAGTCGAAATAAATTTTTAAAAAGCTTGGGTTAGTTTTGGGTAGTGCGATTAGATTGTTATGACCTTGCAATCTTTGGGTTATATAGTTTGTGTTTGATTCTCAGATATCTATAGCTCTGGGGTTAAAATTTAGAAAAATTTGTACTTTGTAGATATTTTGTATGTATCCTCGGGCTAGATGGTTATAAGTTTTTTTATCTTGGTCCAAACTATCTCGATATGTGGTAATTTGTGGGGGTATGTATAAGGGGTCTTTTTGTATTTTTGGTATAAATGGTTTCTCAAATATCTTATTCATGTTCATGTTCTGGTATCTTTGTCCACTAACTCCTTTGCTTGTACCTGCAATTTTAGATTGATAAACGTTATGGGTTTTATGAAATGTCCCAACATCTCCTTTTAGCTTTGAAATTTTAATGTCTTCCGATCGACATAGCTCTGCACACTACTGAGTTAGCTGATTTGCAGCTTTAGACTTCAGTTTAACTTCATTAGTCTTTAGTTTTTCTATTTCATTACCCATACTGTTCACTTTCATTGAAAGCATAGTTAGGGTTTTGAGTATCTTTTCTAAAGCATCTTCTTCTATTATATCAGTCTGTGTAGCTTTGTCTTGATATGTAATCAGCAATAACATTTTTGTTAGTACTAATTACTTCAATTGTAAATGTAAAATTTAATAAATTCAATACTAGTTTTTGAATCTCTTTTGTTGTAACTGAATTTTGTATTTTCTTTGTTAGCCACCACCGAACCTGGGTATTATCTGTTCTCACAATAAATTTATTATATACAATATATGGTTCAAATGCTAATAAACATTTATATAACGAACATAATTCTTTTCTAATTATTTATGTTTCACTAAACGTACATGAGTAGTATCTGCAATGATGTTCTAATTTTTCATTTTCGTATCTATATTTAAGTACTCCTCCATAACTATATTCAATTGCATCTGCTTCTACTAGATATATAAATTTTTTATCTTCGTCTGGGAATTGTAATTTTGGTAATTCTTTACAAAGTATTTTTATTTTCTGGACTTGTTTTTTATCTTCTTTGTTGTAATTATATTCTACGCCCTTTTTTAATTTTCTCTGTAAAGGCTTTAGGTTTTCTGCTAATTTTGGTATATATTCTCTTACTTGGTTTACTAATCCTAAAAATGATTGTAATCTCCTTTTTGTATCTAATTCTTATTTTGAATTTATTAGTTTTTGTACTATATGTTGTTGCATTTTTACTTCACTTTTATCTATTTGTATTCCTAAAAATTCTATCTGATTTTTCATAATTTCGGCTTTCTTTTCACTTAAAATTATTCCCAATTTTTCTATTATATCTATAAATTATTCTAATAATTTTAAATGTTCCTCCTTAGTTTTTGTATATAGTAGTATATCATCTATGTATACTATACAATTAGGTAATTATTTAAAATAACTATCCATAAAATGTTGATATCTACCTGGTGCATTTTTATATCCAAATGGTAATACGTTTCATTCAAAAAATCTTTGTGGTACCATAAATGCGGTTAACTTCTTAGATTCTTCTTCTAACTTTAAGTGGTAAAATCCTGATTTACAGTCAAATTTACTAAAATAGTTATATCCTTGTATTTGTCTTATTTTTAATATCTTATTTGGTATTGGATAATTATATGTCATAGTTTTTGCATTTAAATTTCTATAATCAATAACCATTCTACTTTTACCTCTTTTTTGTTCACTATGTTTATTTACTATAAATGTTGGACTATTGTGTTTACTATTACTTTTTTGTATATACTGTTTTTCTAATAATTCATCTATATGCATTTTAAATCGTCAAAATTATATGTTAATAGATTTTGAATTATTATGCTATTTTTATCTATTAATTCAATTTTTATAGTAGTTTTATGTTTTCCCCATCCTTTTAGTGGATCTTCACTATATAATTGTCTTAATTTTTTCTTTATTATTTCTACCTTATCTATTGAAAATATAGTTATTTCTTTTTTATTTATCGAAAATACAACTAGTTCTACTGTGTTTTTTGTATTTTTTTATATTTTCTAACTTTTGTGTAATTTTTTCACTATCCATTCAGTTTTCTTCCTTATTTTATTAATAACTCTTTTTGCTCTTACTTTTTGTTTACATGGTGTTGTGAACCACCAATCTATTTTAGTTATTATATGTGGGTATAATTTATCTAAAATTGGCATTCCTAAAATCATATCTTTTGATGTTAGTTCATAATTATAGATTTCTTCTATTGTTATTAGTTTATCCCATATCTGTATTTTTATATTTTTAGCTTTATATGTAATTAAGCTTCCTTCATTATTAAATCCTTTGACTATTATTGGTGTTTTTAATTTATCCCATTTACTTTCTGGTAAACAGTTGTATCTACATAAGTTTGCTTCTGTTCCTGTATCTATCGTAGGTGTATAATACCTATTATAATATCCTTCTACTATTATTTTTACAAGTACATATATTTTCATATCACGTTAAAGTTCTTTTTATGAATAATCTTTCTTTATTGTATGTTATAGATAATTGTGTATGTTCTATATTGTATGGTTTTACTTGTTCTAACCATTTTATTCCTAATATTATGTCTATTTTTTGCATTTCTTTCTTTATTTCAAATTCTATTTTTATTTTTCTGACTCCTATTATTATTTTTTTTTCTGTCGTATCTTTAATGTTTATTAGACTCCTTGGTAGATCTGGGCATATATCACTATTAGATTTTATTTCTTCACTTTTTACTAGATATTTTGCTATATAATTTTATTTTTGTCCTGTGTTTAAGAGTATTAAATATTTTTTTTCATTTATTGTTCCTGTTATATAATATTGATTTAAATTAACTATTGAAGTTGTTTCATAACTTGTTCTTTTGATGAGCTTGTTGATTCTGATTTTTCATGAGCTATTCTTTTTGTTGTACTTATTCTGTCATTTATTATTTCTAAATCTTCTTCTATATTTATGTCTTTGTAACTATAATCATTATTATCAATTGTTTTTACAAATTGTTCAAAAGGACTTTCTATTTGTATTTTATTAATTTTATTTTTTCTTATTATTTTATGTTTTGTTGTTAATACATATATATTTTTACATCTTGCTGTAAATATTTTACTTCCTGGGGTTAGTTCTATTCCTAATATTTTTCAGTATAATACTAATGATTTATATATATTTTTATCTGTTACTGCTACTGAATAATTCGCACTTATTATAAATTTAAATTTTTGGTATATTAAATTTCCTTTTATAGCGGTTATTATACTTTTTTCTATAGGTTTTATAATTCTATCATCTGCTAAATATAATTCTATTGGTGTATCTATTCCTTCTCTAAAACATGCTTTTATCAATATCTCAGTTCCTCCAAGGTGTACATATTTTATTGAGTCTTTACTTTTTATATCGTTTATTTCTTTATTAACTATTCTTTTTCGTACTAGTGGTATACTAACTCTTCCTTTTGCATAGCTACAGTCTATTACATGTTCTTTTTGACTTACTACGTAGTATTCTTCCTTTTTTCTAATAAATATATTTTTTATTGTTGGTATTTTAAATATTTTTTATACACTTAAGTCTAACTCTTTTCCTTTTATTTCGTCAAATATATTATTGTCAAATATTATTTTTTGATCTGTTCCTTCTTCATTTAAATATTCTTCCTTTGTTATTATTTTTATATCTTTTTCAGTTATTTGGTTCATTTTTGTATTTTCTTCAGTTATTTGATTCATTTAATTCACTATCTATTTCATTATCTGTTTCATTTTTCGAAATTTCATATACACTATCTTCACTTTCTAATTCATAATTTGATTCATTTAATTCACTATCTATTTCATTATCTGTTTCATTTTTCGAAATTTCATATACACTATCTTCACTTTCTAATTCATAATCTATATAATCTATCTGCATATATTCTGTATTTTCTATTTTTATTTCTGATATTTTTTTATTTTTTGGATTTTTTGGTAATTTACAGTCTCTAGCTAAATGTCTAGTTTTCTACAATTATAACAAGTACATTCTTTTATAGATTTCTTTTTTCTATATGGTCTTTTATGTTTATAATTTTTTACATAATATCTTTTTCTTTGTTTCCTATATTTATATTTTAATTTTTTGTATTTCTTATGTCTTTTTTTTTTCTTATAATATCTTTATTCACATCCAAATTGAGGTGCTATTTTATCTTTGCAACATGCTAAATTTCTTATTAATGTTTTTTCCATTTTTATTTCTTCTCTATATTTTTCACATAGATTTCTATACAATTGTTGTAAAAAATTTATTCTTGCTCCTAGGGTATCTTTTATTTTTGCTTCATCCCAACTCTTTATTATTTTTGAACTAAATGGTTCAGGTAATTTACTAAAATATAATTTTCTGATTTCTTTACTTTCTTCTATATTATATGTTCCTTTATAATAATATTCTTTAAATGCGCACGTATACTCATCTATATTGCACATATTACATATTGCTAATTTTAATAGTAAATTCCTATTCGTATCGTTCTCTTTATTTTGTTCTTCTTCTTCTGTTGTTATACTACTAAATTCTTCTCATATAACTATTTCATATTTTTTCAATATTTCTGTTGGTAGTATTTTAATAGGTATTGATGTTCCTTCTATTTTATTATCAGATCTTAGTACTTTTTTACTTGCTTCAGCTAGGTTTAAAAACCATAATTTTATTGTTCCTATTAATGTCTTTTCTATATATTCTGGTGTATTTGTTGTATCTATTTTATTATCTAATAATTGTTTTGACATGTATCCTACCCATAGTTGTATTGTTTTATTTGTGTCTATTACACAGTTTAAATCTAAAAAGTTGTAATTAATTATTTGTTTTGGTGTCCATTTATTATATTCATCCTTTGGATTATATCTTTTAAACTTATTTTTGTAATTATAGGTTGGTTTTCTTATTTCTGATGTATTAGGTATTATATTTTTATCTAGAGTATTTACTTCTATATTTATTAGTTCTAGATTTTCTTTATTAATTACTTCTTGTTTTTCATTAATTTCTAGTTTTCCTATGTTTTCTAGAATTTCTGTATATGTTTCACTATCTTTCAAATCATAATTATCTGTTTCTTCAGTATCCATTGTATTTATTTCTAATTCACTAGTTTCTGGTTCTTTATTTTTTATTTCTAATTTTTCTTTAAATTGATTTATCTCAATTAATAATTTTTGTTCTTTATTTTTTTCTTCTTTTTCTTTCTGTCTCTTTTCATATAAATCTTTTAATATTTGTAGTTCTTTTTCTAATTCAAAAATCCTACTATTTTTAGTTTCTTCTATTTTTCATATTTCTTTTGTGGTTTGTTGTTTTATTTTATCTATTTTCTTTTTTCTGTCTATCTCTTTGTTTTCTCTTCCTATTCTTACCATGGCTGTCAACTTATCTTCCAATTTTAATTCTTCTTTTTCTAACATTAAATATAAATGTTCACCTATTTCCTTATATCTCCTTCCTAAATTAGAGAATACTTTTTTTATTTTTAATCCTTCGTGATTTTCATATATTTTTTCATCTATTATAAATTTTTCTTTGTTCATTTTATTTAAATGTATATAGGTTATGTTGATATATACATTCTAGACTATCTATTGTTGATTCTAAATTTGATATTTCTTCTTTTTGTGCATTTACTGAGTTTTTGCTAACTCCAGCAATTATGTTATACTGTAGTCTTTCTATCCTTATTTTTAATTCTTTACGTTTTTCAGATATTATTTGTTTTAATTCTTTATATTGTTGTGGTTTTTGTACATTATTCATCTAAATAAATATTATAAATATTATTTTGGTGGATATCTAAATCTAATTTTTATCATAAATTAATCAAATAATTCCAAATATATACAACTTCTGTAACTTTTAATAGCAATAACAAATATACCAAATAAGAAATTCAACGAAAATCATAATTATACTTACTAAATCACCTATGAAGTAATTTCCAAGTGATATACGAACAAAATTTGACCTAAAAAAATTCCAAAAATTTCAACAAGGGCACAACGAATAAGTGAAACACATGAAAAAATTCATGAAACAGGTAAAGAAGACCAAAATAGTGTATCATACATTAAATGCTAAGGAATCAAGGGAACAAACGTTTGAGTTCTCCTAAAAACATTTAAGTTTCCTAGTATTTTAATTGCTTTCTAATGGATGAACCATCTATTATAACAGATTTTCTATCTATTTGATAATTTCCAACAGATGAATCATCTGTTGCAATATGTTAGTCATTTGTTGATTCAAATTAAGCAATTTTTAGTAATAACTAAATTGATTTATCTAAAATTAAAAACAAGTCTTTAAGACAATGGGACAGACATTTGAGTTCTCCTAAAAATGTTTGAGTTCCCTAGTATTTTAATTATTTTCCAACAGATCACCTATTTGTTGCAACAAGTTAGTCATTTGTTGCAATAAATGCATATAACAGGTTAGTCATTTGTTGGTTCAAATTAAGCAATTATTAATAATAATTAAATTGATTTAACTAAAATTGAAGACAAGATTTAGACAAGGGAGAAAACGTTCGAGTTCTCCTAAAATACATTTGAGCTTTAGTATTTTAAAGTGCTTTTCAACATATATTTTGTCTATTTAGTAATTTCCAACAGATGAGTCATATGTTGCAATAACTTAGTCATATGTTGCAGTGGACGTCTATATTTGTTTGATAATTTTCAATAGATGAATTCAACAAATGACTATATCTGCTTGATAATTTTCAATAGATGAATTTAACAAATGACTATATCTGCTTGATAATTTTCAATAGATGAATTAGTTGTTGTAACAAGTGAGTCATTTATTGCAACAGTTGTCTATATTTGTTTGGTCATTTTCAACAGATGTTTTTATTTGTTTGATCATTTCCAACAGATTACTCATCTATTGTAACATGTTAGTCATCTATTGATTCACATTAAGTCATTATTAGTAATAACTAAATTGATTACTAAAATAAAATATGAATTAATAAGTTCAATTACAGTTTCAATTAATCTTATGGTAATTACACAATCAACTAAGTATGTTCGTTCTGAGTAGAGTGATCAATTGACCAATTTTATTTGAAATGATTCAAACTAAGTCATCATTAGAAATAACTATATTGATTTAACTAAAATTAAAGATGAATTAGTAAGTTCAATTACGATTTCAATTAATCTCATAGTAATTACATGATCAATTAAGTGTTTCGTACTAAGTAGAATGATTAATTGACTAATTTTATGTGAAATAATTCAAATTAAACCATTATTAGAAATAACTATATTGATTTAACTAAAATTAAAGATGAATTAGTAAGCTCAATTACGATTTCAATTAATCTCAGTAATTACATGATCAATTAAGTGTTTCATCCTTAGTAAAATAATTAATTCACCAATTTTAATTTAAATGATTCAAATTAAGCCATTATTAGTAATAACTATGTTGATTTAACTAAAATTAAACATTAATTAATGAGTTCACTTACAATTTCAATTAGTCTCATCGTAACTACATGATTAACTAAGTATATTCGTCCTGAGTAGAGTGATCAATCGATCAATTCTATTTGAAATAATTCAAATTAAGTCATTATTAGTAATAACTAAATTGATTTAACTAAAATTAAAGATAAACTTACAATTTCAATTAAGCTCATAGTAATTAAATGATCAACTAAGTGTATTCGTCATGAGTAGAGTGATCAATTGAGCAATTTTATTTTAAATGAATAAAGTTAAGCTATTATTCGTAATAACTTAATTGATAAAACTAAAATTAAAGATGAATTGATAAGTTCACTTACAATTTCAATTAATCTCATAGTAATTACATGATCAACTATGTGTATTCGTCTCGAGGAGAGTGATCAATCGACCAATTTTATTTGAAATGATTCAAATTAAGTCATTATTAGTAATAACTAAATTGATTTTGACTAAATTAAAGATGAATTGATAAGTCCACTTACAATTTCAATTAATGTATTCATCCTTAATAGAATGATCAATTGATAAATTTTATTTAAAATGATTCAAATTAAGCAATTATTAGTAATAACTAAATTGATTTAAACTAAAATTAAAGACGAGACCTTAGACAAGGGGGAAAACATTTGAGTTATCTTAAAAACATCTGAGTTTTAGTATTTTAAATTATTTTCCAATATATATCCTATATGTTTGATAATTTTCAATAGATGAGTCATCTGTTACAACAACTTAGTCATCTGTTGCAACATATGTCTATATTTGTTTGATAATTTTCAATAGATGAGTCATTTATTACAACAGGTTAGTCATTTATTGCAACATATGTCTATATTTGTTTGGTCATTTCCAACAGATGCCTTTATCTGTTTAGTCGTTTTCAATAGATGCCTTTATCTGTTTAGTCATTTTCAACAGATTACTCATCTTTTGCAACATGTTAGTCATCTATTGATTCATATTAAGTCATTATATTAGTAATAACTAAATTTATTTAACTAGAATTAAATATGAATTAATAAGTTCAATTATAATTTCAATTAATCTCATGGTAATTACACTATCAACTAAGTGTGTTCGTCCTGAGTAGAGTGATCAATTGATCAATTTTATTTGAAATGATTAAAACCACACCATAATTAGAAATAACTATATTGATTTAACTAAAATTAAAGATGAATTAGTAAGTTGACTTACAATTTCAATTAATTTTATAGTAATTACATGATCAACTAAGTGTTTCGTCTTAAGTAGAATGATCAATTGATCAATTTTATTTGAAATAATTAAAATCAAGCAATTATTAGTAATAATTAAATTAATTTAACTAAAATTAAAGATGAATTGATAATTTTAATTACGATTTCAATTAATGTCATAGTAATTACATGATCATCTAAGTATATTCGTCTTGAGTAAAGTGTTAATTGACCAATTTTATTTGAAATGATTCAAATTAAGATATTATTAGTAATAACTACATTGATTTAACTAAAATTAAAGATAAATTGATAAGTTCAATTACGATTTCAATTATTCTCATATTAATTACATGATCATCTTAGTGTGTTCATTTTGAGTAGAGTGATCAATTGACTAATTTTATTTGAAATGATTCAAATTAAGCCATTATTAGTAATAGCTAATTGATTTACTAATTACAATTTAAATTATTCTCATAGTAATTACATTATCATTTAAGTGTATAACTTATTGCAACAGATGAGTCATCTGTTGAAAATTATCAAACATATATACACATATGTTGCAATAGATTGGTCATCTATTGTAACAAATGTCTTTATCTGTTGGCTATTTCCAATAGATGACCAATCTGTTGCAACATATGACATTATCTGTTTGTTATTTCCAACAGATTACTAATCTTTTGCAGTAGATGACTAATCTATTGCAATAGATGTCTTTATCTGTTTGGTCATTTTTAACAGATTACTCATCTTTTGCAACATCTTAGTCATATATTGATTCATATTAAGCCATTATATTAGTAATAACTAAAACTAGTATTAATAAGTTTAATTACTATTTCAATTAATCTCATGGTAATTACACGATCAACTAAGTGTGTTCCTCCTGAGTAGAGTGATCAATTGACCAATTTTATTTGAAATGATTCAAACCAAGCCATAATTAGAAATAACTATATTGATTTAACTAAAATTAAAGATGAATTAGTAAGTTCACTTACATTTTCAATTAATATTATAGTAATTACATGATCAACTAAGTGTTTCATATTAAGTAGAATGATCAATTGACCAACTTGATTTGAAATAATTAAAGTTAAGCAATTATTAGTAATAACTAAATTGATTTAACTAAAATTAAAGATGAATTGATAATTTAATTACGATTTCAATTAAACTCATAGTAATTACATGATCATCTAAGTGTATTCGTCTTGAGTAAAGTGTTAATTAACCAATTTTATTTGAAATGATTCAAATTAAGACATTATTAGTAATAACAACATTGATTTAACTAAAATTAAAGATGAATTGATAAGTTCAATTACGATTTCAATAATTCTCATCTTAATTACACGATCATCTTAGTGTGTTCATTTTGAGTAGGGTGATCAATTGACTAATTTTATTTGAAATTGGTTCAAATTATGCCATTATTAGTAATAGCTAAATTGATTTAACAATTACAATTTCAATTAATCTCATAGTAATTACATGATCATTTAAGTGTATAACCTATTGCAATAGATGAGTCATCTGTTGAAAATTATCAAATAGATATACACATATGTTGCAATAGATTGGTCATCTGTTGTATCAAATGTCTTTATCTGTTGGTCATTTCCAACAGATGACCAATCTATTGCAACATATGACTTTATCTGTTTGTCATTTCCAACAGATTACTAATTTGTTGCAATAGATGACTAATCTGTTGCAACAGATGTCTTTACCTGTCTGGTCATTTTCAACATATTACTAATTTGTTGCGACAGATGATCGATCTGTTGCAATAGATGTCTTTATCAACTTGGTCATTTTCAATAGATTACCCATCTGTTGTAATAGATGGGCTATCTGTTATCAATCTATCTTTAATTTTGTTGTAATAGTAAATAATCTTGTGTTATTATTTAATTTTAGTATATGACCTTGCTCTCAACCAAACACTTTCTTTATTGTAATTGACTCTTTCCACTCTCGAATGCTCAAAAACCTACACCTCTCAATATCTTAAAAAAATAGGCAGCATGAAAAAAAATAGAAATAAACTCAATCGATCAAATAAAGATTTTCTCATTCATTACGTAAAAAATATTTATAGCATTAGGTAGATCCGATAAAATAAATTACAAATGATAAAAAAAAATATATAACCTAATTATTATTATTATTATTATTATTGTTATTATTATTGTCAATCAAAAATCCATTGGGCAGCAAACCCCTCAGCCTTCGAATCCTACGAAGCACCCTTGCTGTCGGGGCGCCCAACTCTAACTCGAGTTCATAAACCAGCCTTTTAAGTTCCTACACGGTGTCAAGTAGAATCGCCATATACCAAATCAGATCAGTCATATCTAAAACATGCATGAATAAATAACATAAAACACTAAACCACATATTGTACCAACTGGTAGTTTAACAAAAAAAATGTGAAACTTCATTAGAAAATAGATGCATGTTAATAATTTCCATATTAGAACAAGAAAATAAAACATACCTCAACGGACGAACAAGAAATTTATTTTTGAAAGAGAAGTGATTGAAGATATAATGACAATTTTATGCAAGACAAGATGCAAGAGATAGAGCTGAGGAGACCTATTTATAAAAGATTGAATGAGTCAGTAGTGCAGTATGTTAGGCAAAAAATCACAACCGTTCACCTCTTTTTTAATAATTATATCTCTTAATTAAATCGAACTTGGTGACTTTTCAATTATTTAAATTAAAAAATAGATTTAAATACAAAAAATGTGAAAAGTCATAACTTTTTATCTTTTTGGTATTTTAGTTATTTAAATTAAATATCTACCAAATTGTGTTTATCATATTTTTTTTCATATTATTTATTTACGAACTATTTTTTTTAATTAAATGATCGAAAAGTCATGACCCTTGAGTTCTTCCAACAAATGATCTGTTTGTTGCAATATATGATCCATCTGTTACAATAGATGACCCTTTTGTTGCATCATATGGCTCATCTGTTCGAGTAATTAATTCATTTTTGCAACATATGGTTCATCTGTTGCAACAGATTGTTCATTTGTTGCAACAAATTGTTTATTTGTTAATAAAACAAATCAATAACAAGATTTATTCAATAGAAATAATAACAAATCATCATTTATCAATACACCATTTTTATCATGAGATTAATTGAAATCGTAATTGAACTTTTACTAATTTATCTTCAATTTTAGTTAAATCAATATAGTTATTTCTAATGATGGATTAGTTTGAATCATTTCAAATAAAATTGGTCAATTGATCACTCTACTCAGGACAAACATACTTAGTTGATCGTGTAATTACCATGAGATTAACTAAAACTATAATTGAACTTATTAATTTATACTTTATTTTAGTTAAATCAATTAGTTATTACTAATAATGGCTTAAAGATGAATAACATGTTGCAATAGATGATTAATCTGTTGGAAAAGACCAAACAGTTAAAGACATTTGTTGAAAATGACCAAACAGATATAAACATCTGTTGCAATAGATGACTAACCTGTTGCAATAGCTAACTCATCTATTGAAAATTATCAAACAAATATAGATATCTGTTGCAACAAATGACTAAATTGTTGCAACATACGACTCATCTATTGGAAATTATTAAATAGACAAGATATATGTTGAAAAGCAATTTAAAATATGAAAGCTCAAATGTTTTTAGGAGAACTCAAACATTTGTCTCTTGTCTAAGGTCTTGTATTAAAGACTTATCTTTAATTTTAATTAAATTAATTTAGTTATTATTAATAATTGCTTAATTTGAATAAAAAATGACTAACCTGTTATAAACATCTGTTGCAATAGATGGCTAACTTGTTGCAACAAATAAATAATTTGTTGAAAAATAATTAAAACACTAAGGAACTCAAATATTTTTAAGAGAACATAAATGTTTGTCCCATTGTCGTAGAGACCTCTTTAATTTTAGCTAAATCAATTTAGTTATTACTAATAATTGCTCAATTTGAATCAACAGATGACTAACATGTTGCATCAGATGATTTATCTATTGGAAATTATCAAACAGATAGAAAATATATTGTAACAGATGGGTCAACTATTAGAAAACAATTAAAATACTAGAAAACTTAAATGTTTTTAGGAGAACTCAAACGTTTGTCCCCTTGATCCTTTTGCATTTGATGTATGGTATATTATTTTTGTCTTCTTTACCTGTTTCATGAAATTTTTCATGTGTTTTACTTATTCGTTGAGCCCCTATTGAAATTTTTTAAATTTTTGAAATTTTTTTTAGGTCAAATTTTGTTCGTATATCACTTGGACATTACTTCATAGCTTATTTTGTAAGTAAAATTATGTTCTTTGTTGAATTTCTTATTTGGTGTATCTGCTACTGCTACAATGGATAGAACCTACAACATGAATCCAATATATGAGTCATCTATTGCAACAAGTGAGTAATCTGTTGCAATATATGACTAATCTGTTGCAACAGATGGCCCATATGTTGGATTCATGTTACAACACTATAAAGCGAATCTAACAGATGAGTAAGTTTCTTACAACAAATTAGTCATATATGTTACAATAGATTATTCATCTGTTGCAACAAATTAGTCATATATGTTGCAACAGATTCCTCATATATGTTGCAATAGATTACTCATTTGTTGCAACAAATTAGTCATATATGTTGCAACAGATTAGTCATATATATTACAACAGATTAGTCATATATGTTACAACATATTACTAATCTGCGTAACAGATTAGTCATATATGTTGCAACAAATTACTAATCTGCGGAACATATTAGTTACTAATCTGTACAACAGATTAGTCATATATATTGCAACAGATTACTCATCTGTTGGATTCACGTTACATGTTTTATCCATTGTTAAAAAACAACAGTAGCAGATACATCCAGATGAGAAATTCAACTAAAAAATAACAAACATTTAAAAAAATAACAAAAAACATAAAAAAAAAAATAACAAACACCAACAAATCAAGTTCCTCGCTTTCTTCATAACTTAAAAACCCTAATTTTTTACCTGTGAAAATCGAAAAGAAATGATGAAGAACTCGAAAATGTTGTCACTGGAGAATGTTGTCACGTCGACTGACGCTTGAAAGTAAAAAAGGAACGGGCAAGAACTCAAAACTATTTGTTGCCAGAGGTTGAAGTTGCACAAGATTGAAAGGAGAAATTTGAAAAGTTGTTGGTTGAGAGAAGTTAGAGAGAGAAACTATCGAGAGAAAGAGAAAAGAGAGAGAGATTGATTTGCAGAGAGAGGGAAATTTTGTGGGTGTGAGTTACTTTGTATTTTTGAAAAGATTAAAAAGTTTAGAAAATATTAATCAAGTCCATAATTAACCTAATGAAGTTTTTTAATTATGTTTGATCCTTTAAATTGGTCAATATCGTCAATCCTTCGTTCCAGACTTAAAAATACCTTTCCTTCAATTTTCTCAACTCTCTCACATCGAATAGTCAAGGTAGTGACTAGTGATCCTCTGTTTAGTGCTATTTTATGTTAATTAACTAATCTCGTTTCTGAGTCTGGCACATTCATTCTTATAAAATAAGTTCGTAAATTTGAGTCATGTTGATTAATCAAAGAATTTATGGAGGATTTCTGTTATTGTCGTATTTTTCTCTGAGTTATAATGGGATTCAAGGAGAAATAAAGTTATCTAAATTAGAAGTCTTAGAATTGGAGAAACAACTTAAACTTTTGAACAAACCGGCCGTCAAAACAATTAAGGTATATCTTTGAATATCTTTGTACTTATAATTCTCGTGATTAATAAATTTATAAATTTTGATTCACAGACTATATATGGAGATATATATGCTTGTGTGGACTTCTACAAGCAATCTGCATTCGATCATCTGTTGTTGAAGAATCATAATTTTCATCCCGAGGCGTATTTCTTAAATGTCCATTTTAAGTTGAAATTTCTAGAAATGCATATACGATATTGTGAATTTGTGATGCATAATTTAGTTTTAAATGTACAGATGAAACCTACTTTAGCACGAACAAAGCAAAATACCGGTAACTCATCAATTAGTCCGTCGTCGAGAATATGGTTAAAAGGTAAAGGTTGTCCTCTTGGAACAATTTCAATTAAAAGAATTACAAAAGATGATCTTATAAACAACGAAGTATGCCACCACCACAAGGTGTCACATTTGATACTCAATTAGTTGCGGTAAGATAATATTACACTAGTTTACTATTTTGGCTAGAACAGTAACTTCCATAAACAGAATCCATAATTCCATTTATGGAATATAACAGTCTAAAAACTCAAAATTACAATTTAAAAAATTGAAGTGTTTGTGTGTAAAGGTCAAACATATTTAGTATTTCATAATTTCGAAAATCTCATATATACTTTATTGCTTCTGCACAGACAAAAAATAACAGTGGACCAAACGGAATATACAATTCACAAGGATACGAGGTATATTCTATGAAAATTCACTCTCATTTTCAAGTTCAAAATGTTTTGTCTTCGTTCACTTTCCCAGGCCTTTATTGTGTACTAAAAATTAAATACATCAAAACTTAGATTTAACTAGAAAATAAATTTCAAGTCGAGAAAACATCATTTACTACATACAGGTTGCAGTAGTTCTGACTAAAGATAATCCAAATAATAAATTTGCGGGAGCTCAAATGGCAGCTAGTAAATGGGAACCTCATGTTAAAGATCGACAACATAGTGCATGTCGATTGAAAATTCAGAAAGGATCTGATATTGTACAAGTTGGTTGGAGAGTAAGTCTAAACTCATTGAGAATTTAATTAATTATTTCGTTCTAATTGCAAATCTTCGAGTGTTAGAATCATTATCGACTAAATCATCACAATATCTTCACTTCGAACTCCAGGTGGATCCCACACTCTACGGGGATACCAAAAGTAGGCTCTTCATACATTTTCAAGTAAGGTTTCTTTTAATTTACTTCAATAATTTGTATCTCAATTTTGTGAAAGAAGTAATCTTTTTGTTTATCCATATATGTACCTCAATTTGCATACATAGCTCATAGATGGTAAATTTTTGTATGTTTTGTAGGCCGGAAATAAGCATTGTTTCAATACATTATGTCCTGGCTTTATTATAGTAAATACTGAGGTACCTATTGATAAGACATTCCAACATGTATTGGTGGAGATGATTCATGGGAAGACACAATGGGTATTGGTCGGGTAAATTCTATGTTTCTTTTCTAGAACTTCTTGTTATGATCCTTTATTATCTAGCGGCGTGATATCCTTTGTTGTTGCATGCTTTTATATATTTTATTTGTTATATTGTTATCTATCGTTAGTCTGGGGTCTATCATCGAAAACAGTCTCTCTACTTCATCTGAGGTAGTGGGATGGACAGCGTACACTTTAGCCTCCCCAGACCCACTTGATGAGAATACATTGTTGTTGTTGTTGTTTCTAGAACTTCTTCACAAAATACTAATTAACTTCGGCATTTCTTTCTTAATGTACAAAAGGATCTGGTCAACGGAAACTGGTGACTTTTTATGGAAGAAAATCATATACAAGTTGGTTTTTGGCCTCAAAGGATCTTCACTGACTTGGCTAGCTTTGCTACGCCGTCCGCCAGATGTATTACCCAAACCTCCTATGGGATCTGGGGATTTTCCTGTGGGAGACATTGGTTTGGATGCTTATTGTAGGGGAATTACAGTCTTAAATGATAAAGGCGAGATCACCATACGGCTCCATAATTTTAAAATATATGCGGTTTACGACGAACCGCATTTCACCAAAGGAAAATTTGGGCATTTTGTACTCTATGGGGGACCGGGAAAGATTATAGATATCTAGATCTTATAGATTATTACCATCATGGTATTTAAATTCTGTGCCAAAAGAAATATAAAAGAAGTTTTATCTATTTATGCATATCCAAAAATACTTCACATGGTATGAATTACTCTTTTTCATATATTTTCTTTCACTTTACGGTGCTTTTGTTGTACCTAACAAAGATTAAATTGTTAATTTTGTGTTTAGACGTGCATGTGTATATGTATACTAGATATCGAAGGGTCTGTGCTAGCATAGCTCCAATATATGTTATTTTTTGTCTAAATTTATGTGACATAAATAAAATTTAGAAATCATATTTTTTATATGTTTTTAGATAATTTAAGTTGTTAACTATTATAATTTATAATACTTTTTTATGTAATTTTCAAATAATATATGATACTCTCATTGTTCAAAACTTTTATAGCGTTGATAGTCAATTATATTTTTAAAATAATTTAAATTTTTATTTATTGTAATTTATAATACTTTTTTTCAATTCCAATTTAAGTGACACTGATATCATTTTAAGAACCGATCAAATATTTTATATCTTTTAATTTTTTTAATTTATTAATTATTTTAATTTATAATATTTTTTACGTATTTTTTTAAATATATAACAGATTAAAAAAAGTAAGACAAATAAATTAAAATGAAAAAAAAAAAAGAGGCAAGCGAAATTAAAGGACCAATGAAATGTGTCAAAGCACAGGTCAATGTGTATGCTTAAAACAACTTCATTGGTCTCTTTTCCTTTTATAAGTAGAATATGTGTAATGGTGGTAAATAGGGGAGTTGGGTTAAATTCGGTCGGATTGAAAATGTTGAACATAAAATGAGTAAGTAATAGTCCATTCGTTAGGTATAAACAACAATTATTTGATAATAGATTTACAAGATATTCCACATTACTGTTCAAACATGTGAGATTCAAAAATATGATTGAGCAAAGTTAACAGTCATCTCCGATTGCTCCATGAGTTTTATATAATTCAGTAAATGAAGTCATTAATTGGTTTGAACTTTAATAAATATGCCATTAATTGGTCTGAGAAAATACTACTTATAATCTGGGGAAATTGGAAACATGTTTCGGAAAATGTCATAATACTATATTGCTATTTTTAGTTATATGAGAAAAAAAATGCATGTTAGTATTATACATAAAACTTATGTATAACATGCCCATCTAGATTAAATCAGTCTACTGAACCCAATTTTTGCACTCTATTTTATCCAAGTGATGGAAAATGATCCGTTTTATTTAGTCTGGTTATAGACTTTGAGTAGGACTAGCCAGGGATATTTAAGTATGAGAATCAATTACAGGACTAAAGAAATATAGATATACAGTCATACACCGAATTTTATTCATAGAAATATAGAGTTGCATTGTCCCTTTACAACAACAATAATATACTAGTAAAATCCCACAAATGCGATTTGGAGAAGATAAAGTGTATGCAGATCATACCACTACCTCAGAGAGGTAGAGAGGCTGTTGCATTTCCCCCTTCAGTAATACAAATTCGGATACCTTAGAAATTGAAGTCCTCAGGTTATGTGACAAAATGCTAGTGTTTGGTTCCAAGAATTTGTTTCCTAGGATCATGCCCACTATTTGCAGTTTGCCTTCAGTTTGATAAACTTATAAGATACTACTTTCTATTTAAACAGACTAATTATTTGTTTATTAATTCAATCTATTTCACCACTAAATTGAATAGACAAAAATTATTTCACCAAGTACTTATAATATACATTCAAAATAGAAAAAAGAAAAAATACCCCATCTTTGGAGGTTGTTGGTGCCATTGACTTGCTTTATCAATAAATGCCACTATGTCAATTTATAAAAAAGTAGATGAGATCCTTTTTGCAATCGTCTATTCAAGACCAGCTTCTTTCATTTTTTGCACTGTTTTTTTATTATTCAAATTACTACTCAACTCATCCCTAGCTCGTACCTGAAACGTAATCCATTTGAGAAAGAACAATCTCAACATAAACAAGCTAAGTGTTAAGCACCAGTGGTCTAGTGGTAGATTAGTACCCTACCACGGTACAAACTCGGGTTTGATTCCCGGCTGGTGCATTTATGAGAGCAGTGATGCTACGTTGCATTCATTGTGAATGATGGGTCGTCACATTTACCTCATCATTCAGATGAAACTGTGTGCGCTTCTGAGCTCTCTTTCAGCTTTTGGTTGTAAGACTTTTTCCAAAACTAGTCAAGTATACGTGCGTTGCACGTGTGTTTCATATCAAGCCATCAA
>NC_061111.1:30361968-30484468 GCF_002878395.1 Capsicum annuum
TTTTTTTTAGTTATTATTTAATTTCTTTATAATATTGTCTCCTAAAATATATGGTAAATTTTTTTTTTTTTAAATTAGGAGTTCTAAAATATAAGGCAAGAGATAGTTTTTATTTTGTAATTGATCTAGGTTTAGCTTTTTGAATCATACATATTCATTATAAGTACACGTCCAGAAAACACTTCGTCCACCAAAATACATCCAACCAAATTATTCTTTTTTTTTTTTTTTGGAATTTTTTCTACCAATTATTGATTCATTATAGGTGTATTGTTTTCTTGGTGATTAATCCCAAATTATTTTTGTCATTGTCAAAAGACTTTCTTTGATTTTTTATATTTGTGTTTATAGTGGTTCGATTTAATGTATACGATATTTATTGGTGAAAATAATTAAATTTCTTATTGTATTTATTCTTTATTTAGGTTTGAGTGTATTATGGACTCTAAAATAAATATTGTTATTGTGATGCTGATTTATTCTGTTACTATCTGTTATTTTTTATTTTTTGCTTAATACAGGTGATAAATGTTAGGTCGGACTTTAAGGAATTTTAGTGTAAATATTAAATTTAATTGTATTATTCAGATATCTTGATTATCGTATTGTTCAATTGATATATGTTATTTTTTTTGCTTAATATAGGTGATAGATGAAAGTTCGATTGAGCTTTAAGAAATTTGTATGTAGGTGAGGTTTAATATTGTTATGATATCTCAATTATTGTATTGTTTGTTGTAGTTTCTATTTTATTGTTATTTTCTGTGGTAGATGGATATTTAGTCAGGTTTTATGACTTTTTATATAGATATTCGATTCTTAATCATATTGTTTTGTTGTGACCTGTGTTCTGTTGTTATCTATCTTTTTTTTTCCTTAAGAGAGGTGATAGATTAACATTAGATTTGACTCTTTTGGTTAAAAGAAAAGTTACAGCACTTATATTAATTTGTATCTAGCTTTTTTTTTGGGGGGAAATTATTTATCCTTTTGAGTAGGGGTCCATTTTTATTTCCTCAAATTTATCCTTATTAATTATATTTATTGTAAAATAGTACAAATTTTAAAACTTAAAATATAATTATATATAATGCATAAAGCGTGCATATTTTCTACTTATCATGACAGTGTACGAATTCTGTTAAATTAAAATAATTTTGGTTATCTACTACGTGTTAGGTTTTGATTTGATTTTGATTTTCTTGATATCCTCATATAGTGTATTATGTGTAGTTTGTTTCGTCGTTTTGAAAAAAATAATTTTAATTATGTGTTTCATTACTTATTTTCTATTTTTGTGATATGTATTGTGGCAAAATTATGACGTCATTAATTTTTTAATAGATAACTTTCAGTTTTTTTCCATCACAATTTCAAATTGTTCTCTTCTACTTTACTATTATGTTTTTGTTATTGTCAGCTTATTACAAATAGTTATACTATATTGTTAAGCCCAAATACAAGGTAGTTCATTTTTTAGAGGCCGAAATTTGTGCCTCTTATTTAATATCTTTTGATTGTGGAGAAAGTACGTATTTGTTTTAGAGATTATAGTAAATCAAGATGCAGGAAATAGTTTGAGAGGAGAAGACGAATGTAAGCTATTGATTCACTTTTGTACCTTTCAAATTAAATTAGTACTCCTTTGATTATAGGTATTCACATCTTATTATTGTACACTTCTAACATTTATTTTCAAACTTTAGTATACTTTTCAAGTTACTTTTATCTTGCTCCTATTATTTCTTGGGAATTACGTATGAGCCATATCGTGTTGTTATTCTTTTGATAGATGACTTTTAATTCTCTTCTATCGCGATTTTCAGGTTGTTATCTTTAAATTTACCATAATCTTTTATGTTATTGTTAATTTGTTATAAGTAGTTATTTTAAATTATAATGCTCATTGATAATGTTATTCTTTTTTGGTGTGTTTTCGTGTATCAATAGTCAATACCAATAAGGCCGCAACAATTATAAATATATTTAACCATTATTATGTATTAAAATAGAATATTACATTGATTTTAATGTTAGCTACTTATAAATGTTGTTTGAATTTTTTATTCTTTATTAAAAGACTCAACAACAGATAAAATCGTCTTTTTACATCTTCCTCAAATTATTATTTAATTAAATTTATTTTAATATTATAAATAGGGTTGTTCAAAATAGAACTATAACCGTTAACCCAACCACAAAGTTAGTTTATTGGCTAATTGGTAATGGGTTATCGGATTAATGGTTGGGGAATGAATAATTTTTTTTTATAATTAATGGCTTATTGGTATGGGACAGATTACTTAATTTTCTTATTGGGTAAACCGTTAATCCATTAAGAATTATTATAATTATATTTTTACTCCTAGATATATAAGTATCTTTTGTCAATCCAACATATAAAACTCCATTTATTATTCTATTCACTTCTTAGTTTAGAAAATAACATGTCACTTCTTGTGACATCTAACTATAAAGTGCAATCAGACTCCCTAAAATGTAAAGAAAATATGAAATTATTCTTAAACCAAAACATAAATTATTCTTGACAACACAAAGGACCGCAATAAAAGTGGAACAACCCAAATGTGTCCTTCACAAAGTTTGATATAAAACATAAAAATTTAAATAATATTAGAGTTTTAATTTTTTTGTCAATCCAGTAATTAAAAATGTTTCTACATACATTTTAGGTCTAGAAGAAAATTTTTATTTGATTCTATGTTTTAACCTATTAAATAACTATACGAACAAAACTCAAGAAGCCTAAAAGATTGATAAATAGATCAATCATAGTATATAAACAACTTAGTCGGTGAAGAAACGGAGGAACTACCAATAATCGCTCGATATTTCATTCTCTCTTAAATTTATCCATTACACCATCCGATAACCGTCCGTTAATTACTAATCCAATACCGAACCAGCTGTTATCTTATTGGGTAGCTTGCATATTAGTATATTTAAAAACAATAACCAACAAATCGAGCCTCTAAGCATAATTATCCAACCGATAAGCAGCCCTAATTATAAAGAATCATAAAATATCTGATAAGAAAAATATTATAATATTAAAAACATTGTCAAATTAATTAGAATTTTACCAAGAAAACTAAAAGGTCGGTTGGTTTAAATATGTCACTCCCGCTACGTGAGCATATTAGCCAACATAATTTGTGAAACTTTATAGGGTTAGCTTTATGGCATAATATTTTTTTAAAATTTTTTACCTTATATAAAAGAGTTCTATAATTCTATTTAAGTAGTATCATAAATCAAGTTTTACAGCAAACATAAAGTTCTTAATGCTTCAATATATTCTTCTTAGTTTATGTTTGATTGATTTTAATTCAAGTCGTTTTCTTATATTCATGATAGCTTCTTTTACTTAACAAATTTTGTCACAAGATACTAAAATTTTATCACTACGATAACTTATATTTTCTGCCCCAGTGAAGGATAGCAGCAGCGATAATTGCACTCTATTCAGCTAATTGTGCATGTTTGAGGTGGTTTGAATGGAACTTAGCTTAATAGTTTGTTGAACATATTTAATTTTGAGTTCTACAGAGTAGCAATGCTTTTAGAATAATGTAATATCTTTCAATTTTATATATCAACATAAATAATACGAGAAGTATATAGTTTTTTGGTTAAGGTATGTAGACAAAACTAAATAGTTTGTATATGCCTCATTTATTTTGCACTTGATGAAGGTACTAATCTTAATTATTCAGATTTCTATTAGTATATATTCTGAGAATATACTCCTGACAACGGGTCAAGATTTAGGCTCGATTTCCCCATTAGGATCGGGTCTCAGGTTAAGATTCAGTATTGGGTCTCTTGTTGGATCCCGAGTCTGGAGACGGGGACAAATCTGGGTTCGGGAGTCAGGGTCGGATCCCAAATAGAGATTCATGGGGCTCCCAGGTCAAGATTCGGGCTCGAGTCCATGGTAGAAATTCGAGGTCCCGAGTTCGGTCTTAGGTAAAGATTTGAGGTCAGGTATGGGTCGAGATTTAGGTTTGGGTCCTCGGTTAGTATTCAGGGTCAGGTCTCAGGACGATATTTAGGATCAGGTCTGGGTTAATATTTGGGAGAAAATTATTTAGAGATTTATAATTTTTTAAATTACTAGTTTAGATATACGCGTCTCCCGCGTGTATCTCAATTTAGTGAGTTTAATTTTACAAAATCATTCAAAATATAAAAAGCACGACGATGTTTCAAAATGTTTATTACATTTTTTGTTTGTTAGCATCTTGACATTAGGAAGACTTTTAGTTATTATCCAAAGTAGAAATTAGTCAATTGAAAAGGATATATATTAGTTTAAACACAAGAAAGTTTATAAAGAAGAGTATATTCTCTTTAGTTTTCCTTGAGCCATTCTCTATCACCTCTTCTCTTTTTCTTTAATCTTCTTAATATCTTCTTTCATCTTCTTTAATTTCATATCAACACAATTATCCTTTTGTTTGGATTGCTTAGGTTGGTCAGCTTCTTCAGAAGCTTCCTCAACTAATTCGTTCAACCCAATTAATTTCTCAATAATTTTTGATATTTTGAGAAGATTTTTCAAAAGATATTTTTGTCAACTAACATTTATATTCAGAATTTTACAATAGTAGGTAGATAGATTAAACTCTATTTCGCATGAATAATGTACTTGGTCTACTTTCAAACTTTATTAGTAAGCTCAAAATTGAAAGATTCGACTATAATCCTAAATTTATATGTTCATTTATGCATATCAAGATTCAACACTTACTATAACCCTTATAGTAAGAACTCAACTAACAGCTTTAATTAAAGATTCAACTATAATAATAAAGAAATACTTAAATAACATAACTAAAATAAAGCCACAGTTAAATAAAGGAAGGAAAAAAAAAAAGACAAACCTTTGATATTTTTGACTACTTCATTCGGTGCCGACTTGCTTATTTCTTTCAATTTTTGATAAAAAAAAATTCTATTGAAAAAGAAACACGAGAGATTATCAAAAAAGAAGAATTCATTGTCTTATTAATTATTTAATCATAATTTATATATAAACTTTAAAGTTATTAACGAAAACGAATAAAGAAAGATGGAGAAGATGATAATAATGAATACATACTAAAAAAGACAACTTGAATTAATAACAAAACAAGAAGAAAAAGTAGAAGTAGAGGTATGTTTCTAGTAGTTTTTTATCCAAAATATTAGTTAAATAGAATTGTAGACTTTTTTTTTAAATATATAAGGTAAACTTCTAATTGATTTAGAAGTGTTAAATATTATGAATTCTTATTTAAATTAAATAGTCAAACCAAAAAAAAGTTATAACTAAAATTAATTGTTAACACAATTTTGATGGAAGATGGGAAAGATTATTTGGGTTTTTATTATTATATTTTTTTTTGTTTCACGTTTGGGGGTGGAAATTTTTTTTAATCACAATTTTTTTTAATTATTTTTCCTTTTTAGTTTCGCACGTTGTATTACTATTTTTTTATGGAAGGAGAATCTTTTTGGTTTCTGAATATGATTAGGTTTTGTAGATAGTAGAAAAGAAATTATATTTTTGTGAAGAAAGATTTTTTTTTTTTTGGTAATATAGTTAATATTTAATATTATTTAAATGATAAAAAATGTGAAAAGACGATTTTGTCTAAAGTGAAGTATTTTAATGAAGGGCAAAAGTTCAAACAACATTTCTAAGCCCCTTCACACTTTTAATATATTATAAATATAGATTATAGATATAGATTATAGATTTTATTTATCTCAATTTACGTGGTATAATTAAATTTTGATTAAATTTATTTTTTTGATTGTTTAAATACATATAACATGTATCTTAACATTAGCTACTACCTTTCAATAATGTGTTCTTCTTATGGATATATTTTTATTGATCGATACGGCACACACGTGCAAAGCACGTACACTAATCTAGTATATATATATATATATATATGAAATAGCAATTGACTTTAAAAATTTAAGATAAGCTTTATGCATCAAGGCATGCTTGAAGTATCAGTATTTTGATCGTCTACTACAACGTAAACTATCACATAATGGATGATAACAAAAATAATATACAGTAATATGATTAAACTAACCTTTACAAAAAAAAAATCTCAAAATGCGACCGAACATTCATCTACCACCTGCAAACTATAATAAAATAAGACGATACTTGAGATATTAGAATGAGGCGATTAAACCGTAACCTTTATAAAAAAGCTCCTCAATGTCCGACCGAACGTTCATCTACCACCTGTATTACACAACAATCGAGATCTCAAAACAATACCATTAAGCCTAATCGTAACACAAAAAATTCTTCAAAGATGTGACGAAACATGCATCTACAATATAAACTTGAATAGAATAGAAACTACAACAAAACAATTGATAATTGAAATATTAGGACAATACAACTAAGTCTGACCTTTTGTGATTATTAGACAACATCTTTAAAGCTCATCGAAAAAATAGTTATAAAAATATTTGTTCCACCAAAATTTAGCTTGTAAATGCTTTTATATTATTACAGAAAGAAAGAGTCCTCAATTTGTAGAAGTCCAAACTACCGTCCAAAAAGGATTAACGAAATATGAAAACTTTTCATCTGGGGAGCACTCATAAAATTTTCTAATAATAATATAATATAAAAATAATAAAGATTCCCAAATATAGCAGAAGTCTTGAACGTACGAACAATAATATACTATTAAAATTATATTTCTTTTTATTATGTAAAAAAAAATAGAGGTCTAATACTACCAAATTTTGAAGCAAAAAAATTCTCGTGCTTTAGTTATTTTCCTTGTTATAATTTATAAAAAAAGGCTGCTATTAAATTTATTATTTTAATTTTGATTAAATCATCTTATTTTCCTTTTTTTTCCCTCTTATTTTGTATTTAGGAATCCTTTCTCAAGTTTACAAGGAGAAAAAAAAAATCATTAATAGTAAATTTTCATATATTTTTTTCTTACCATATATTTTAAGATTTCTTTATTTATTATAAATATAATGATATAATAATTGTAGGAAATAAGTGAAAAGACAATTTTGTCTATTGTGGAGACTTTTAATGAAGGATAAAAAGTTCAAATCACTTTTGTAAAAAATTTTCACACTTTTAATATATTATATATTATAGATATAGATAGATTATAGATTACAAATTGTCTGATAGCTAAAACAAAAATGCACATATTTTCATCAGAATACCATTAGTGAATGTTAGTCATGATAGTGTAGTGATTTTATTCCTCCGCTACATTTTTTTGTCCTTAGCTTCCACCCAAAAGGCTGAAAATAATGTTATAGATCAAACGGGAGAGCCCAATCCAAAAGACTAATTCGACAGGTGGAAGAATCGATTAGCATTTCTCTATTTATTCGATATGGGACAATTGACACATAATAATGCATGGGATTGTAACTATTATCAAGTACTATTCTACCACTAGACCACTGGCGTTTCCTATTTTATCATCAATCTAATAGTAAATGTAACTGCTATCAAGTTTGTCAATCTATGTTAAAGCAGTTGCACCAAATAGCTGGATGCACTGTTTGTTTGTTTTTTTAGTAAATTTACTTGTTATTTTTCTTAGTCTGTTGTCTGTACATATTGATTAATTATATAAACATAGTATACGTTTATTGTAGTTTCAGGTATGCAATCTGTATGTTTGCACACAATATTTCAATCTATGTTCAAGACTATTTCAAGAACAATAATGAAGTTTAACACCTTCAACACAAATTCAACATGAACTATCAAAGAAGTATGTTTATTTAAAAGAAATAAGATGAAGTAGAAGTAGAACCAAGTCCTCCGATTTCACGGAGTATCCTTAAGGAAGTAATTCCCCTCAAGTACCCGAGGTTGCGAAATATTTCCTCCCAGGATAAAATGGCTCACAACCCGAATGTAGCGGTACCTCAAACGTTCAGATTCCTCGAACACACTCAACGGCTGATGATCACAAAGAGTTTTTGGAAGAAGAAGAGTGTTTTTCAGTACTCAAAATTTTGTACATACCTAAGGAAAATTTCAGGTATTTATAGCCATCAAGTGTCTCTTCGGAAAGAAAGCAATGTTTCATGGAAAGGTGTATCATTTTGGAACAGTCATGTATGTCCCTTCGAGATAGTATGTCTTTTCTGAAAAGTCATATCCGACCGAACAGTCACCCCTTTTTTGAAATAGTGTGGTTTTTTTCCTCAAAGGATTACGTCCCTAAAGAGGTGTGTTTCTGCGTTTCTGCATGCATTTGCAAGGCGTTCATGGAGAAAATATTTTTGATGGATTTTCGGATTAAAAATTTCATTTATTTTTTCATGTTTCAAATAAAATTTGTCAAAAAAACTAATCTCATTGATCAATCATTTGAAAAATTCAAATCCAAATTCGAAGCCAAAATCGAGTCGAGCAAGTGATGACAACGACGGCGCGAGGCACCTATAGATTCTTGCCTCACTATCCACTTAAACGTGTGTTTCTTAATAAAAACACATGAAAGTTGCTTTCTCCCACCATTGTGGGAGAAGTAGACTTTCCTTTAGGTGAGCACATTTTCCTTTTAAGGAGATCACTTTCTCTTCAATTATTTCCTCCATTTTCATTCATACATCCAATTAAACCGTACCCAATAATCCCCCACATGAATGAGAAATGTCTATTCTTTATAAAACTTTACAGACAAGCATGTGATCGGCAAGCAAAGACTGATTGCATCTAGATATGTGGGTTTTCCTTTGAACTTTTCGTAGTGAACATGCATCGGATGCACTCGATCAATCAGTGATTTGATATCTTTGAACCATCGAACTTTAGTATACACCTAGACAACACATATCACACAACCAGCCTTTTACCATTTATATGACGAGATTTACTGTTATACATCATTCTCTCTACCTTACCTATCACCGCTTGGCTATAATAGTGTATACATACTGGTGCCAATGGTTTGGGCCAATAAGGAATATCTTCTAAGAAATTCTGGATCCATTCAGCTTCTTCACGGGCTTTATCTAATGCGATAAATTCAAATTTCATTGTAGAGCGAGCAATACATGTGAATTTCATTGTAGAGTGAACAATACATGTCTGTTTGGACTTTTTCAAGAGACTGCTCCCCCACCTAAAGTAAATGCATATCCACTCATGGATTTTACTTTATTCGATCCGGTGATCTAATTTGCATCACTATATCCTTTAATTACCGTTGGATATTTATTATAAAGCAAAGCATAGTCTTGAGTGTATTTAAGATACCCAAAACTCTTTTCATTATCATTTAATGAGTTTTATTGGGATTACTTGTGTACCAACTCAATTTACTAATAACATATTCTATGTTTGGCCGTGTACAATTCATGATATATATTAAACATCCTAACACTTTTGCATAGTCCAACTGTGAGTCATTTTCACCTTCATTCTTTTGAAGTGCGAAGCTCATGTCCAATGGAGTCTTGGAAATACCGAATTTCAAATACTTGAACTTGTCAAGTACCTTTTCAATATAATAAGACTGTGACAATGCCAACCCGTGTAGAGTCTTATGGATTCTTACTCCTAAGATCACATCCGCCACTCCAAGGTCTTTTATATCAAACTTGCTTTCAAGCATTTGTTTCGTAGCATTAATGTCAGAAATGTCTCTACTAACGATCAACATATCATCCACATACTAACAAACAATGACCTTGGTGATTTGGAGTGTCTTTAATGTAAACACATTTATTATATTCATTTATCTTAAACCCATTTGCCAAAATGGTTTGGTCAAATTTTGCATGTCACTGTTTGGGTGCTTGTTTTAGTCCATAAAGTGACTTAACAAGTTTGCACACCTTTTTTTCTTTACCAGGAACCACAAAACCCTTGGGTTGCTCCATGTAGATTTCTTCCTCCAATTCTATATTTAGGAATGTTGTTTTCACATTCATTTGATGAAGTTTAAAATCATATACCGCCGTCGAGGCAATTAATATCCGAATTGATGTTCCTTGGGCCTTCCTTCAGTTTGAAGCTTTTTACTACAAGTCTTGCCTTGTATTTGTCAATAGTATCATTTGCTTTCATTTTTCTTTTAAAGATCCATTTATAACCTAAAGGTTTATTTCCTGGAAGAAGATCAACCAACTCTCAAGTGTGGTTGCTCAAGATTGATTCAATCTCACTATTGACTACCTATTTTCAAAAAGATGAGTCTAAAGATAACATCGCTTCTTTAAACGTTTGAAGCTTATTTTCTTGTAGAAATATTACAAAATTCAATTCAAACGAAGTTGACGTTCTTTGACGTGTACTACTTCTTGGATTCTCATCATTATATACATCCTTACTTAGTTCATCTCGAGGTCATTTAAACCCTCCACTATATTGTTCATGTCTAGTTTATAAAGATAAATGTGTTCAATGAACTCAACATTATCTGATTCAACTACCATATTTTCATTGATGTTCGAATTTATAAATCAAAAATCGACATGCTTTACCACTTTTAGCATATCCTATGAACACGCAGTCCACTGTCTTAGGTCCTATATTTACCCTTTTAAGCATAGGAACTTGGATTTTCTCTTGACACCCTCACACTTTGAAATATTTCAAGCTAGATTTTCTTTATTTTCATTTTTCATATGAAATTGATAGTGTCTTGCTATGGGTCACTCTATTGAGTATTCGGTTAGCTGCAAGGATAGCTTCCCCCCACAAGTTTTACAGTAAATCTGAACTTATAAGTAAGGGATTCATCATTTTCTTTAAGGTTCAGTTCTTTCTTTCCAGAATTCCATTAGACTGAGGTGAATACGGGACAGTATTTTGATGGATAATTCCACTCTCTATACATATTTTCTCAAATGGAGATTCATATTCTCCACCCGTATCACTTTTTATCGTTTTGATCTTTTTCTCTAACTGATTTTTAACTTCTGTTTTATATTGCCTAAATGCATCTATTGTTTCATCTTTACTATTTAGCAAATAGACATAACAGTACCTAGTGCAATCGTCAATTAAAGTTATAAAATACTTTTTTCCACCACGAGATGGTGTTGACTTCATATCGCAAATGTCAGTGCGGATTAAGTCTAAGGAATTGAAATTCCTTTCAATGGACTTATACGGATGCTTAGCATACTTTGATTCCATACACATTTGACATTTCAAAGTATTGCACTCAAAGTTTGGCAAAACTTCTAAGTTAATCAGTTTTCGCAAAGTTTTGTGATTAACATGTCCTAATCGTTCATGCCAAAATTTATTAGACTTAAGCAAGTAAGAAGAAACAGAACTTATATTGATTTCAATTGTCATTACATTCATCTTAAAAAGACCCTCAGTGAGGTAGCCTTTTCCTAAGTACACTTCTCTTTTACTAAGTACAACCTTATCTGAAACAAATACAGATTTGAATCCAAGCATGTTAAAAAGTGATACAGAAATCAAGTTCTTTCTCAACTCTGGTACATAAAGGATGTTGTTGAGCGTCAACACTTTGTCTGACGTTATTTTCAAGCAAATTTTTCTCATTTCTTCAACTTTTGTAGTTGCGGAGTTTGTCATATAGATCTTCTCTTGGCCTTAAGCCGGAGCGTATGTAGAAAACAACTCTTTATTGCCACAAACGTGATAGGTGGCACCGGAATTCATCCAACATTCTCTAGGATTTTCCACCGAGTTACATTCAGAAAGCATGACACATAAATCATCCATTTCATTCTTAAATTCAATCCTATTGGCTTGATCCCTCTCTTTGCCTTTCTTTAGGGAACGACAATATGTTAACTTATGGCCAATATTTCCACAATTAAATCACTTTCGCTTGAATTTTTTCTTAAATGGATTACTTTTTGTCCAGCTTTGTTCCGCTTCCTCGAGTTGTTGGGGCCATCCTCTACAATGTTGGATCCACTCATTGAAGAATTTTCTTCGACCTCCTCTCTGCAGTTTTCTTGTCTTCCTCAATGCACAACCTCACAATGAGATCTTCGACTATCATCTCCTTCCTTTTGTGTTTCAAGTAATTTTTGAAGTCCTTCCACAAAGGTGACAACTTCTCTACTATTGCAGCAACTTGAAAGGCCTTGTTCTTAACCAAACCTACAATAAAGTTCATATGAACATTTAGAACATTTTTAACATGTTCAAATAAGGTATTCACTATATTCATACCTTCAGTAAGGAGATCGTCGATGATAACTTGCATTTTATATACTTGAGATACGATAGTCTTACCGTCAATCATTTGTATTCAAGGAACCTTGCAACAAAGAACTTCTTAGTTCCAGCATCCTCAGTCATATACTTTCATTCCAGCGCATTCCACAACTCTTTTGATGTCTTCATTCCGCTGATACATGTTGTATAAATCGTCTTGGAGGCCACTTAGGATAGAATTCCTGCATAGGAAATCAGAATGTTTCCATGCCTCAATTACAATGAACCGATCCTTGTCCGATGTTTCTTCGGGCAATTTTAGAGCATTTTTAGATATAAATCTTTGAAGACATAAAGTTATCAGATAGAAGAGTATTTTCTATTGTCAACATTTTAAAATCAACACTCGAGAATTTTCTGGGTTTCTCCGCAGGTGCTATTACATGTGAACTACTCGTACGACTAGTTGTAGCAACATTCATTATAGTTACACTTGTCCCACCATCAGTTACATGACCATCAGTAGTCATTTTTTCCTGTCACAAAAAGATAGTCAACTTTAGTATATCAAAATACTAATTACAAGTTTGTAGCAACTTTAAATACTACTTGTTTCTAGTTTAACGATGATGTTTTTATGTCTTCTAATTGTTAAACGAATGACCTTTAACTTGTGATGAAGTTTTTATTTCTTCAAATCACTTGTAAAGTTCAAACAGAGTAGAAAGCATAAAGGTTTTTTACCTCCAGAAACCAAACAATACAGATTACAGGTTTAATTCCTTAAGATTGTTGTTTCAAGTACACAATTTGTATGTCTGCACACAATAATTCAATCTACGTTCAAGACTATTTCAAGAACAATAATGAAATTTAACACCTTCAACACAAGTTCAACATGAATTATCAAAGAAGTATGTTTATTTAAAAGAAATAAGATGTAGTAGAAGTAGAACTAAGACCTCCAATTTCACGAAGTGTCCTTAAGGAATTAATTCCCTCAAGTACCCGAGGTTGCAGAATTTTTCCTCTCAGGATGAAATATCTCACAATCTGAATGTAGCGGCACCATAAACGTTCAAATTCCTCAAACACACTCAATGGCTGATGATCACAAAGAGTTTTTGGAAGAAGTAGAGTGTTTTTCAGTACTCAAAATTTTGAACATACCTGAGAAAAAGTTCAGGTATTTATAGCCATCAAGTGTCCCTTCGAAAAAGAAGTAATGGTTCATGGAAAGGTATATCATTTCGGAACAATCATGTACGTCCCTTTCGAAACACTGTGTCTTTTCTAAACAGTCATATCCGACTTCTGCATTATGAACTTTGTCTAAAAAATTAATCTCATCGATCGATCATTTTATAAATTCGAATTTGAAGCCGAAATCGAAGTCGAAGCCTTGCGACTATCCACTTGAAAGTGTGTTTCTTAATAAAAATACATGAAAGTTGCTTTCTTCCACGAATGTGGGAGAAATATACTTTCCTTTAGGTGAGTACACTTTTCTTTTAAGGATCTCACTTTTCCTTCAATTATTCCCTCCATTTTCTATACACACATACAATTGAAAATCGGAATCCGAAGCCAAAGTTGAAGCGAACAATGAAGGCGCGAGGCATCTATTGGCTCTTGTCTCACTATTGACTTGAAGGGATGTTTCTTAATAAAAACACATGAAAGTTATTTTCTCCCACCAATGTGGGAGAAGTAGACTTTCCTTTAGGTGAGTACACTTTCCTTCTAAGGAGCTTGTTTTGCGGAAATTTTAACTTTTAAGAGTCGCCACTTAATTTATTTGAAAAGGAATTAAGAAAACCTTTGAAATTTACTTAAACGAGTCAAAACAAAAAAATTATTTAAGTTTAAAGATTCTGAGTAAGCGGTTCCTATTAATACTCTTGGAAGGTTGTTAAGGCACCAAGAGTATCTGCTAATTTGCGGTTATCTGGGCTGTTTGAAAATATCTTTTGACTAACTTCAAAAAGAAAGATTGATTGTTGAAAAGTAATTGATTTTAGGAAAAGACTTGTATAAAATAGATTTGGACGACTTAGTAAGGATTTTAACTAAGTCTAAACAAATTAATAACAAAGCATGTAAAAGGAAAAGGGGAGAAAATCAAAGACTTAGGCCTTTGGGCCCAAATCAATAGACCTTGTCCTATTCAAATTTGGACTTTGGCTCATAACCTGTCCTAAGCTAGTTTTTGGACCTTTGAGGCCCAAAATCCGCCTCACCTGTATTAAAATACAACTTTGACTTCGAGGTCCAAATAAATGAATAAATAAAAAGAATACAATAATAAAAATTGAAACTTTTCAAGTCTCTTAGTGACCTCAACAATGGATTTTGACCCATTTTCCTTCTTCGTCTATCTTTTAGCACCCGCACGCCATGTAGTGGACCTTGGGTTTAAACTTCGTACTTGATTCGAAGAGGTGAGCCTCATTGACCTATTGTAAAATGCAAGAAGAGAGGAGTCCATTTGGGTTCGAGATATTTTTTGAATGCGAAGAAAAGATAAAGAAATTAATATACGTTCAAGACATAATAGTTACATACTTTAAAGCAAAAAGAAAATATCAAGAATCAATTTTTGAATTACAATGATATGCACACTTGCACACATATAACAAGAGTGAGAGTCAATAGATAAAATGCAAAGCAAAGACATCCACTTGCATGCCTCATGACTTATGTTCATATTAAGAATGAATAAAGATAAAAGGAAAAAGGTCATATTCAATGAATTAATGCGAGAAATAAACAACGTAAACTTGCGAAAGTAAAGGGGTGAGGCAACAAGAAAAATACTCATGACTTCTAAAATTGAACAAACATAGACATTAATCCATATAACAAAAGAAAATAAAGGTTAATTTTTCAAGAAAGAGAATCTTTAAATTTCAATTAAGGCGACATTAACAAAAATTCATATATCTAAATTACAATCAATATTTTATGGAAAAACATGTAACGACCTATGATTTATACTTCTAAGACATTGTTGACTCTCTTTTGATATTATCAATAAAAGAGAGACATGAATCAAGTCTTACACATACAAAGAGCACATATAACAATGCGGAGTAAGAAAATAAGAATAAATGTTTAACATCTCAAAAAGTGAAATGTTGTTCAGCAATCATACTATGCATGAGTCAAAAATATCCAAATAATTCTATTTAGCCACAAAAGTCCGAACTTTCTCATCATTTTGACAAGACAACATAGAAACAAAAAAGGAATAAACATCTTGGATGAAAAATAAAGCTAGCACTCCATCTCTTATATGAGGATTTTGAAATCCATTAAAATAATTAGCAAGCAAATGATAAGTTTTTTACTTAACTAATTACTATTTTTAGTAAGGTGAAACAAATAATAATAACTATTTTTCCAACATAAAAGAAACAACTTTATATGCTAAAACAAACATATCCGCCAACAAAAAATTTAAACAATGCATGAGTTCGTCTTTTGAGTAAAGATCAAAACTTTATACATAACAATCACAGAATAAAGTCAAAAGGCAAAATTTTCAACATAAAGGAAATAACTTTACATGCTAAAAACAAACATATCTACACAACGAGTTTTAACAAGACATGGGTATGTTTTTCAAGCAAAGATCTAAACTTTATCCAAAATAATCAAAGAATAAGGTCAAAAGGCAAAACAATCAATATTAACTATTCTTTCAACATAAAGAAAATAACTTTACATGTTAAAAACAAACACATCCACCAACAATGAGTGTAAACAAGACATGAGTATGTTTTTCAAACAAAGATCTAAACTTTATCCAAAATAATCAAAGAATAAAGTGAAAAGGCGAACAATCAATATTAACTATTCTTTTCAACATTAAGAAAATAACTTCACATGCTAAAAACAAACATATCCACCAACAATGAGTTTAAACAAAGCAAAGATTGAAACTTACAACTATTACTAGCTCATTTTTATATCATGAACATACAAATAATTAAAATATCAATACCACAATGTCCTATGGCCTTCAAGACCATCTACAGCAAACAATCCCAGCAAACAAAATTATAACTACGAAGAAGAAAAAGATGAAGAAGAAAATGATAATAAAATTAAAAAAACGAAAGGTGTTTTTACCTTTTTGGGGGCAGCAAAATGAGAGACTACGAGTTCGTCGGGATCAACCACCACCGAAAGTCGCAGGCAACTCGAAAATTTTGATTAGCCGACCAACTCTATGAAACAAAAATTTTTACTAAATAAAAATAACTATTTTGCTCAAAAGGATTTTTTTCACCTTTCTAGCCTCTTCTTTTTTTAAACTTTTCAACCCCCTTTTCTACCAAAGTAGTGGTAGTATTTATAGGAGAGAATGAGATTTTCTTTTTCTTTCCTCCACCAATGTGGGAGAAAAGTATTTATAGAAAAGGATGAGGATTTATTTCTTGTCTTCCACCAATGTGGGAGAAAAGACATTAGAGGTATTTTTGAAATTTTAAAATTAAAGATAAGGTGAGGTGGAACATAATGTGGGGGGAAATTGTACAATGTAATATAACTTTTAATTTCAAAATTGGAATTTGGAAAAAAAAAAAGTTGGGGAATAGTACAATGTAGTACAATTTGAAATTATTTTTTGGTGGGAATTGGATAGAAGTTATGAGGGTTTTTGGGAATTTTAGAATTATTTAAAATATAACCCCAATTGAAATTTAAAATTTAGCCATATTTATTTAATTTTGACCAAATTAAAAATTAATTGACGGATTGCACTGCAATTATGGTCAATTTGATTTCAATTATGGCCAAATCTAATAGATTGGCTAAATTAAATTGAAATTCGATACGAATTAATACTTCTTTTAATCCCGAGCTTCTTGATTTAATAAAATCAAATGCATATTATCCAAATAAATTATTTGGATGATAAATTATATTAAAATCAAGATTTTAATCATTGTATTTATTTTAAAAATAATCCTTAATTAGAATTTAATATTCCATAGAATAAATATTTAAGTAATCAAATTATATAATCTCGTATAACTGAACACGATAATATATAATCGCTACTTAAAATGATAAAATCACATAGAAAAAATATTTTAAAATTTTTTTATTCGGGTGAAATAAATATTTTAATTTTATTAAAAACTGAAGAAACTCAGGATTAAATTTAGTCGTGGAGGGCAAAAATTAGGTGTCAACAGAGCTCACTTTCCCTCTAATTATTCCCTCCATTTTCCATTCACACATCCAATTGAACCTAATATTTATCGGCTATTTTTATCACTTAAAAGATATAATCAGTTTCTCTGAACGTATAATATGGGGGATTACAGCTAACTAGGATGTAAAGCTCTAGGGATTGGTGACAATTGGAATTTATTTTTAAATATTAGCAAATTTTTAGAAATTATTGTAAAAATGGCTGCTTATTTTACTGAAATGTGACCTCACTCAAAAAAAAATCAAAAATAAAATATTGTCATAGAATTGAAATGCTTTTTGCTTTATTAAAAATTTATGAAGTTGAAATTAAAGAGGAAATTATTTTTTTTTGTACTTTTTGTAAAAAAAAAAAAAAAGAAAAGAATGCTCTATTAACAGGTCATGCAATTTATCCTTCTCCCTAGCAAACTTCACAAGCTCCTTGATAAAACCCAAAGAAACTTTATCTAGGGCACTACTGAGGCTAAAAAGAGGATGCACCTGGTTAATTGGAACACTGTCACTCTCCCTAAGCATCAGGGGGATCTGGGGGTCCAAACAGCTAGTATTAAAAATGATTCCCTTCTTTGCAGCGTTGCTTGGAGATTCCACACCTCCCCTTCCTCTCTTTGAACCCAACTTTTGGCTAACAAATAGGGTAATTCCAATCTGAAAACCTCCCCCTCCTCCTCTACCTGGAGGAATATTAAGAGAGGTTGGTCCTTATGCAAGGATGCTCTCTTCTAGTCTACTCATGATGGGAACAAAATTGATATCTGGCATGATCATTGGGTTCCCTCTCTCCCTACTCTTTCATCTCTTATTCAGGGCCCCTTGCCTGACCCCAAGCCACCTAAAATTGCCTCCTATCTTTCTAACGGGGTACTATCCCTAGACTCTCTCCCTTTCTATATCCATGCTCTACTTCAAGCCAGGATTCATAATACTTTTAGGCCTAACCTTTCTTTCAACACTGACTCCCCTAGATGGCTTCTTTTTGGTAATGGATCCTTTACTTGTGCTTCAACTTACCTCCTTCTGCTATCCAGGATTAGTGAGACTGGACTTGCTCTTTCCCGCTAGAAATGGATCTGGAAAGCACCTATTCCTAATAAGATTAAGTACTTCCTATGGCTTTTGAGACATAATAGCCTTCCCACTATAGCTATGCTTGCTCATAGAGGTATCAATCTTTTTCCTTCTTGTCCCTCTTCCACTCACTCTTTGGAGAACATCCCCCACCTTTTTTTTGAGTGTCCTCAAACTACCTCCTTCTGGAGTAACCTGATCAACCTCTACAAGGGTGAGCTCTTTTTATCCCTAGACTCTTTTCACCCTACATATTGGTTCAACACTGTCAAACAGCTTCAGCATTCAAGCTTTGATAGTTCTCTCTCCAGGTCTACTCTTCTTTCCTTTTGCCTTTGGACTATTTGGATGAAGAGAAACTCAAACCTCTTCAATAATAAATCCATACCTCCTTTCTTCACCCAAGCTTATGTAGAAGCTACTGAATTTGCTCACCTCACCCACCAGACCGCTCTCCCAACTAGTATTCCCATTTTCATTGCTTGGACACCTTCCCGCGAGGTACCTATAAACTCAACACTGATGGTTTTTGTTTGGGTAACCCTGGTAATGATGGCGTTAGGGGTGTGATTAAGAATTCCAATGGGGACTGGTTCCTGGGGTTTGCCCAACATTTTCCTTATGCTACCAACAATTTGATGAAACTGTTGGCCCTTATTCAAGGTCTTCAACTTGTATTGCAGCATTGTTTGCTTCCAATTCATGTTAATATTGATTCTGAAGAAATAATTGCAATGCTCCAGCAGGGAAATCTTATTTATAACCCTCTCCTCCATGAATGCAGGTTGCTATTAGGAAAGCTGGGACCACCAATAATTCAGCATTGCTATAGGGAGGAAAACTTAGTTGTTGATGCCCTAGCTAAACATGGAGCAAGGAAGGAACAATTAAGTCTTTGTAATATTTTTGTTTCTCCCCCTCCCCCTTTTGTAGTCCAAAATGTATGGGCGGATGTAGTTGGAACTACTAATGTGAGAAACGTTCCAATACTTTCTCATGGGCATAGCCCAAAGGTTTTTGCTCTTGAACCATACTAACTCCTCTGTAACTATTCCTTCTTAATACATCTCTTGATTACCAAAAAAAAAAAAAAGGTTTAAAAAACTTTTTCAAATTTAGAATCCTTCCTATTGAATTTGAAAATCTTATAATCAAACATAGCTTTTAAAAGAAAGTGAAAAATTAATTCAAAAAATATGAATAATTCTCATGATCAAACGGAAATCTAGTGATAATCTAACAGAAAATCTATGTAAACTTTGTTGCTAAGTAATTCTGATACTAATATGATCTATAGTAAAATCTTTCATTTTTATTTTTGGATTTTACTTGAAACTGAGCAATCAATATTTGTTACTTCCTTTGTTTATTTTTACTTTTTTATTTTTCTATTGTCATACGAATTAAGAAGCAGTAAATTATAGGGTTAGTTTTACCATATTATCCTTTGAACATAATAAATTTAATATTTTGAAAAATGCATTAGATAATGAATCATATTTAATGCTAAGGTAAAATGGGTAGAAATAGGTAAAGTATCCATTAATTTTATAAACTGAAAAAGTATTATTGAACATCCAAAATAGAAAAGTGGACAAGTAAAAATGGACGGAGGAAGTGATAGAAGAATGCTTTGGTGGAAATTTTCCTTTCCTGAAAAATAAGCATATATTTTTCATGCATGTTACACTAAATTTTATCAAAATGTGGGTATATTTTAGATCATTTTTCCTCTGTTTAATGATTATAAACGAATTCAAATTTTATAGTTAATATCTTGTCAATGCAGGTGAATTACTCAATTTTTTTATTAGATAAACCGCTAATCCTTTATGAATTTTCATATTTATAATTTTACCCTAGATATATAAAGAAACTCTTTAAATCCAAGACATTCAGTGTTCTATTTGCTTCATAGCTTAGGAAATAACGAGCAACTTCATGTGACTTCTAACCATAAAGTGCAATTGTTTTCCTTAAAAAGTAAATGAAACCTGAAATTAATTCTTAAATGAAAAAATATTATTCACAACACGAAGGACTTCAACAAAAAAGAGACAAACCCAATGCATGTGTTCTTCAAAAAGTTTGATATAAAATCAAAAATTTTCAAACCATATTAAAATTTTAATTATTATAGTTGACCCAGTAATTAAAAAAAAATTCTACATATGTTTTAGGTTTGAAGAAAATTCTTATGTGATTTTATATTATAACTTAATTAAAAAATTGTACGAACAAGATTCAACAAACCTACAAGATTGATTAATAGATTGTATATACAAATAACTCAGTCAGTGAAGAAATTAAGGACATGCTGATAACTGCTTGGTATTCTATTGTAACTTAGATTTATGCAATATACCATCCAATAGTCGCCTGTTCATTTCTAATATGATATTGAACCAACCATTATCTTTTCAGTTTGCTTACAGATTAACACATTTAAAAATTGATAATCAATAAGCCAAATCATTAAGAATAATTATTTGTTCAATCCACCAACAAGCTGTTGTTTAGGATACACAATCTGTATATTTTGCACAAACACTTCAACTCAAGTTCAAGACTATATCAAGAATACCTATGGAGTTTTAACACCTTCAACACAAGTTCTGCAAGACCTATCAAAGAAGTATGTTATTTAAAGAAATAAGATGAAGAAGAAATAGAACCAAGTCCTCTAATTTCACAGAGTGTCCTTAAAAAATTAATTCTCCTCAAGTACCTGAGGTTGCGAAATTTTTCCTCCCATGATAAAATGGCTCACAATCTGAATGTGACTGTACCTCAAACATTCAGATTCTTTGAACACACTCAACGGAAGATTATCAAAAAGAGTTTTAGAAGTAGAAAAGTATTTTTCAATCCTTAAATTTTCATACATACCTGTGGAAAAAATACAGGTATTTATAGCCATCAAGTGCCCCTTCGAAAAGAAAACAATGGTTCATCGGAAAGCTGTGCCACTTCAAAATAGTCATGTCTGTCCATTATGAAACAGTGTGTCTTTTCTAAAAAGTCACATCCAATCGAAAAGTCACCCTTTTTCAAAATAGTGTATCATTTTCTCGAAGAGTTGGGTCCCTTTTGAGTAACGTTTCATTTTTGCATGCATCTGCATAGCGTTTTATAGAGAAAAATATTCCACTTGTTTTTTCAAGTTTCAAATAAACTTTATCTAAAAAATCTAAATTCGGAGCCGAAGCTGAGCCGAACGAGCGATGACAATTACGTCGCGAGGCACCTCTTGGTTCTTGCTTCACTATCCACTTGAAGGTATGTTTCTTAATAAGAACCATGGAAGTTGATTTCTCCCACCAATGTGGGAGAAGTATACTTTTTTTAAGTGAGTACACTTTCCCTCCAAGACTTTCCCTCTATTTTTCATTCACACCAATTGAACCCAGTAATCCCCCATATAAATGGAAAATGACTACTCTTTATAAAACTTTACGGACAAGTATGTGATCAGCCAGCAAAGATTGATTACATCTGGATCAATAGGTTTCCATTTGAACTTTCCATAGTGAACATGCATCGGATGCACTCGGTCAATCGATAGATTTGATATCTTTCAACCGTTGATCTTTAATATACACCTAGACAATACATGTCATACAATCAGTCTTTTACCATTTATGGTTCTCACGATTTTATTCATTTCAGCCATGAATACATCCTGATTTAATGAGAGCTTAGACAATAGGCCTTTACTAACATTCTCCTTGAAACGGCTTCTACTTCACCCTCACATAGGTGATTTCTAAATTCAATCCTACAGATTAAACTATTGGGTCAAATCTGCCAAATTTAGATAATCATTAAAAGGCTTCACACCATAAACCTTATCCTTGTTTACTAAACATTGTCTACATCATGAGAATGAGTTGGGTATATTGATAATGTTGAACCTATCAGAAACAACGTTGTTTGACCTCCTTGAACCTAGCTCTTGGGATCTCCAGTCTGCTAGGTAGTGTTACCTTCATGCTGACTTGTCCAAGGACATAAACCCATTCCTTTCAATATTCTCTCAACTCTCTCTCTAGATACGCCTTTTGTAAGTAAATCCGATACATTATTCTTTGACTTCACGTAGGCAACAATGATAATTCCACTAGAGAGGAGTTCTCTAACGGTGTTATGTCTTCGTCTTATATGATGAGATTTATCATTATACATTATGCTCTGTGTTCTACCTATCGCCGCTTGGCTATCACAGTGTATACATACTGGTGTCAATGGTTTGGGTCAATAAGGAATATCTTTCAAGAAATTTTGGAGTCATTCAGCTTCTTCACCGGCTTTATCTAATACGATAAATTTTGATTCCATGGTAGAGCGAGCAATACATTTTTGTTTGAATGATTTTCAAGAGACTACTCTTCCACCTATAGTAAATACATATCCACTCATGGATTTTACTTCATTCGATCCGGTGATCCAATTTGCATCACTATATCTTTCAATTACAGCGGGATATTTATTATAATGAAAAGCATAGTTTTTAGTGTATTTAAGATATCTCAAAACTCTTTTCATTGTCATCCAATGATTTTTATTGGATTACTCGTCTAACGACTCAATTTACTAATAACACATGTCATGTCTGGCCGTGTACAATTCATGTGTACATTAAACATCCCAACACTCTTTCCTATTTCATTTGTGAGTCATTTTCACCTTCATTCTTTTGAAATATGAAGCTCACATCCAATTGAGTCTTGGCAACACCGAAATCCAAATACTTGAACTTGTCAAGTACTTTTTCAATGTAATGAGACTGTGACAACACCAACCTTTGTGGAGTTCTATGGATTCTTATTCCTAAGATCACATCCGCAACTCCAAGGTATTTCATATCAAACCTGCTCTCAAGTATTTTGTAGAATTTATGTCAGAAATGTCTCTACTAATGATCAACATATCATCCACATACAAACAAACAATGATCTTGTAATTTGGAGTGTCTTTAATGTAAACACATTTATGACATTCATTTATCTTGAATCCATTTTCCAACATGATTTGGTCAAACTTCGTATGCCACTGTTTAGGTGCATATTTTAGTCTATAAAGTGACTTAACTAGTCTGTACACCTTCTTTTCTTTACCAGGAACCACAAAAACCTCGGGTTATTTCATGTAAATTTATTCCTCTAATTCACTATTTAGGAATGTTATTTTCACATTTATTTGATGGATTTCAAGACCATATACCGTCGCCAAGGCAATTAAAATCTGAATTGATGTTATCTTTGTTAAAAGCGAATATGTATCAAAGTAATCAAGGTATTCCTTCTGTTTAAAGTCTTTTACTACAAGTCTTGTCTTATATTTGTCAATAGTACCATCTGTTTTTATTTTTCTTTTGAAGATCCATTTAGAACATAAAGGTTTATTTCCTGGAGGAAGATCAACTAACTCCCAAGTATGGTTGCTCAAGATTTAATCAATCTCACTATTAACTGCCTCTTTCCAAAAGGATGAGTCTAAATACGTCATCGCTTCTCTAAATACTTGAGGCTCATTTTCTATGAGAAATATTACAAAATCTGATCCAAACGAGGTTGACATTCTTTGACAAGTGTTACGTCTTGGATTCTCATCATTATGTACATCCTCGCTTGGTTCATCTTGAGGTCGTTTAGACCCTCTACTAGACTGTTTATGTCTAGTTTTATACGGATAGATGTGTTCAAAGAACTTAGCATTATCTAATTCAATTATCATATTTTTATTGGTATTTGGGTGCTTGAATTTATGAACAAAAAATCAACATGCTTTACTACTTTAAGCATATCCTATGAACACGCAGTCCACTTTTTTAGGTCTTATCTTCACCCTTTTAGGCATAGGAATTTGGACTTTCGCTAAGCAGCCCCACACTTTGAAATATTTCAAGTTGGGTTTTCTTTCTTTCCATTTTTCATATGAAATTGATTGTGTCTTACTATGGGGCACTCTATAAAGTATTCGGTTAGCAGTAAGGATAGTTTTCCCCCACAAGTTTTGTTGTAAACCTGAACTTATAAGTAAGACATTCCTCATTTCCTTTAAGGTTTGATTTTTTTTGCGCAATTCGATTAGATTGAGGAGAATACGGGGTCGTAGTTTGATGGACAATTTCATTCTCTACGCATATTTTCGCAATGGAGATTCATTTTTTCCACGCCTATCACTTCTTATCTTTTTTATCTTTTTCTCTAACTGATTTTGAACTTCTATTTTATATTGTCTAAACGCATCTATTTTTTTACCCTTACTATTTAGCAAATAGATATAACAGTACCTCTTGCAATCATCAATAAAAGATATAAAATACTTTTTCCCACCACGAGCTGGTGTTGACTTCATATCACAAATGTCAGTGTGGATTAAGTCTAAGGGATTGGAATTCCTTTCAACGGACTTATACGGATGCTTAGCATACTTTGATTCCACACATGTTTGACAAAACTTTTAAGTTAATCAATTTTTACAAAGTTTTGTAATTGACATGTCCTAGTCGTTCAATCCACAATTCATTAGACTCGAGCAAGTAAGATAAAATAGAACTTTTATTATTTTCAACTATCATTACATTCATCTTAAATAGGCCCTCAGTGAGGTAGCCTTTTCCTACGTACACTTTCCCTTTACTAAGTACAATCTTGCCTGAAACAAATATACATTTGAATTCATTTTTGTCAAGAAGTGATACGAAAATCAAGTTATTTCTTAACTCTTATACATAAAGTACATTGTTGATAGTCAACACTTTGTCTGACGTCATTTTTAAGCAGACTTTTTTCATCCCTTCAACTTTTGTAGTTGCAGAGTTTTCCATATAGATCTTCTCTTCGGGTTGAGCCGGAATAAATGCAGCAAACAACTCTTTATTGGCACAAACGTGGTGGGTGGCACCGAAATCCATCCACCATTCTCTTGAATTTCCCACCAAGTTACATTCAGAAAGCATGATACATAGATCATCCATTTCATTCTTGGATTCAGTCATATTGACTTGATCCTTCTTTTTGTCTTTCTTTGTGGTACGATAATCTGTTGACTTGTGGCCAATCTTGCCACAATTAAAGCACTTTCCCTTAAATTTCTTCTTAGGTTGATTGCTTTGTTGTCCAGCTTTCTTTCGCTTCTTCGAGTTATTGGGGTCGTCTTCTACAATGTTAGCTTCACTCATTGTAAAATTTTCTTTCGACCTCCTCTCTACGACTTTGTTTTCTTCCTCAATGCATAACCTTACAATGAGGTCTTCGACTGTCATCTCCTTCTTTTTGTGTTTCAAGTAATTTTTGAAATCCTTCTACAAAGGTGACAACTTCTCTATTATTGCAGCAACTTGAAAGGCCTCATTCAAAATCAAACCTACAATAAAGTTTATGTGAACATTTTTAACATGTTCAAATAAGATATTCACTGTATTCATACCTTCATCAAGGAGACCGTGGATGATAACTTGAAATTCTTATACTTGAGATACGACAGTCTTACTTTCAATCATTTTGTATTCAAGAAATTTTGCAACAAAGAACTTCTTAGTTCCAGCATCCTCAGTCATATATTTCTTTTTTAGCACATTCCACAACTCTTTTGATGTCTTCATTTTGTTGTAAACGTTGTATAAATCATCTTGGAGGTCACTTAGGATATAACTCCTACATAGGAAATTAGAATATTTCCATGCCTCTATTACAACGAACCGCTTCTTGTCCAAAGTTTCTTCGGGCAATTCTGGAGCATCTGCAGATATAAATCTTTGAATATACAGGGTTGTCAGATAGAGGAACATCTTCTGTTGCCACCGCTTAAAATCTATTCCAGAAAATTTTCTGGGCTTTTCCGCTAGTGTCATAGCGGGTGGCGCAGTTATGCGACTGGTTGTAGCAATATTCGTTGCTGCTACACTTGTCCCACCATCAGTTGCATGACCATCAATAGTAATCTTTCTTGTCACATAAAGACAGTCAACTTTGGTATATCAAAATACTAATTACAAGTTTTAATCAACTTTAAACACTACTTGTTTCTAGTTTAACAATGAAATTTTTATATCTTCCAATCGTTTATCGAATGACCTTTAACTTGTGATGAAATTTTTATTTCTTCAAATCACTTATTAAGTTCAAGTAGAGTAGAAAGCATAAAGCTCTAATCTCCAGAAATCAAACAATACAGATTATGAAAAAATTAATTCCTTAAGATTGTTGTTTTGGGTACACAATCTGTATGTTTTTCACAAACACTTTAACACAAGTTCAAGACTGTATCAAGAACACCTATGAAGTTTTATGTCACGCCTCAAATCCTATTGGGGCGGACTGGCACCCGTAACCGAGGAGGCCCGGGAGAACTAGCTCATAACCTTATACTTCCTATGCATACCTCTATGACAACCCAAAATTCGGACAGCATCGTCGCATATAAAAGAAAATAATCACCTGTATAAGCTCGAGCACACATATATATGTATATACAATACTTGGCCGTTGGAGCCATCACGTCTATTAACAAAACACCACCTTGACTGTACATTAGGTCTACAAAGCCTCTAGATAATACACAGAGTTTAACTAAGGTCGGGACACACCCCGTCATATAACTAACTTCTATACAATACCAAAAGTGACTGGATATGACACGGAAAGCCTCGAAGCAAACTGGAGCTCACAAAAAACAGTTGGATATCCTGGTTCCTACTTGTGCGGTGTATGAGCTGAGATACCTGTGCCTGCAGTATGAAATGCAGGTCCCCCGTGGGGGACGTCAGTACGAAATATGTACTGAGTATGTAAAGCTGTAGATAATCACATACGATATAGGAGCTCAATAGAAATCAGAAACAAATGAATAAATCGTAATAGGAGTGGACCACACTTACTAGAACTTATAACAACCTGTACATTGTATTTATTCAATCACTTTACCTTCGTTCTTATCATCTTTGTAATCATTATTGTACTGTACTGTACTGTGACCATTAGGCTACCTCCAGTACATATCAACTGGGATCGACCCATGATATGCTTACGCCCCTGGGATACCACCCATAAACACATAAATAGGGATCGAGCCATGATAGGCTTATGCCCCTGGGATACCACCCGATAAGAGAGAACTTCTATCACTTAGTTCAATTAATCTTTGAGATTGTTATTTCGGTCGCCACCACATTTTTGATATTTTGAAACAATGATACATCAATAAGAGACATATAAATAGACCATCAATGCAATAACAATGAAGTAAGAACTCATTGGCACATCAATGAAGTGTTTTGGAGTCATCAATGCCATAACAATGATGTAGGAACTTATTGGTATATCGATGAAACATTTTGGAGTCATTAATAGCACATGGATCTTGTTTGAGTAACCGGATACCTTCTAACATTCATTAGTGCAATAAACATGTAAGATTTGGAAAACAAGTAAGTATTGGAATGTCTTGATATCTTGTAGGGTGGAAACAAGTTCATTGGTAACGTAGGACATCATACAAAACCATTATGGATCACATGTTATTAAATAACTTTGGAAACTTTCTTATTAGAACAATTGTTCACTTTCATGCCAAAGATATGGTATAGAGTATGTTTTACATACCTAACTGTCAACCTTCAATACTAGTCCCAAATGGACTTCTCGTCTTTTCGGATTACTTATCTACAATGAACATATATAGCAATCTAGTATTAGCGACCAAACGTCACAATTCAATTATTTGAATTCACCAAACTAGTGGTTAAGTAGTAAGCCTTAATTACACCATAAAGGGTGTCACATGCCATGCATATTCATACAACATCCTGCAATATCAAGTTTGGATTCATTTATCCTTTCAACCAATCCATTAAACCAAATTGACCCATAGACATAAATAATCATCAATTCAATAGTATATCACCATATCCACCTTTCATAACTCATGTACCATATTCACCCTCCACAATTCAATACAACCAAACCATGCAAAATAGTCCATAACCCTATTTTCATCACCTTTCAATAACAACCAATACATATAATCTTCTATCACACATATACATATGGAAGAGAACAAAGGCAAACAATATTCATACCTTAGAATTTACCTCTTGATTATGCAATCCTGTTTGCACAAATAATAGGTTCCGTTCGAAGCTCTCGAGATGACAAACGCAGTTATCGGATTACTTTGGAATTTCTACGGTTGAATCAAAAGTAATTTAAAGGTCAAATTTGGCTAGGGTTTGTTCTTTCTCAATGATTGATGATGAAAATGAGTTTTTGAACTCATATACATGTATATATACACATATTCCCGTCCATAATATCATAGGGAATGACCAAAGTGCCTTTATAATTTAAATAATGTCAAATCTGTCCTTTGGTGGACTGTTTTGTTAAGCTAAAGTATATCGACCATAACTCTTTGCTTCGATATTGGATTTAGGTAAAATTGGAATAGTTGGAAAGATAAATCAAAGGGCTTTCATTTCATATAAAGTAGGCCACCCAGTTCCTCCTGTACAAGGAGTTATGGTCGTTTGAAGTTGACCCTAAAAATCTGTTTTGAGAGGATGAAGTAAAACGAGCATAACTCCTTACTCAGACGTTGAATTTGGATGAAACCAATTGCATTGGAAAGAAGACTCAAAGATCTTTCTTTTCATAGGTCGCAGCCCTCCCAGTTCATTATATTAAGGGAGTTATGATCGTTCAAAGTTGACCCAAAAAAATTGGCTGGCCTCAGTAGTTTGTGTGCAGGAAATTTTCTTGCACATTTACTATTCCCAAATATCCCGGCCACCGTTTTATAGTTTCGAACGTGCACGATTATATCCGAAACGTATCCGTTTTTGAAAATCTTTATATCGTTGGAAAGCTTATTCAATAACCTTCGCATGGAACCATCGACTGGTAAATTCCGGTATAAATAAAATAAAAAAATTAATTCCATATAAATAAGACCAATACACGTACTTGAATACGCCAATACATGTACTTGAATACGGGGTGTTACATTTTAACACCTTCAACATAATTTCTACAAGAACTATCAAAGAAGTATGTTATTTAAATAAATAAGATGAAGAAGAAATAGAATCAAGTCCTCCGATTTCACGGAGTGTCCTTAAGGAATTAATTCCCTTCAAGTACCCGAGGTTGCAAAATTTTTCCTCTCAGGATAAAATGTCTCACAATCTGAATGTGGCGGTACATCAAACGTTTAGATTCTTCGAACACACTCAATGACAGATGATCACAAAGAGTTTTAGAAGTAGAAGAGTTCTTTTCAATCCTTAAATTTTGGTACATACCTGTGGAAAAAATGCAGGTATTTATAGTCATCAAGTGCCCCTTCGAAAAGGAAGCAATGGTTCATCGGAAAGGAAATGTGTATCACTTCGGAACAGTCATGTCGGTCCATTCTAAAATAGTGTGTCTTTTATGAATAGTCATATCCGATCAAACAATTACCATTTTTTTGAAACAGTGTGTCATTTCTTCAAAGGGTTGTGTCCCTTTCGAGTAACGTTTCTGCATGCATCTGCATGGAGTTTTATGAGAAAAATATTCCACTTATTTTTTCAAGTTTCAAATAAATTTTGTTTTAAAAATCCAAATTCATATTCAGAGCCAAACGAGCAACGACGGCGCGAGGGACCACTTGATTCTTACCTCACTATCCACTTGAAGATGTGTTTCTTAATAAGAATACATGAAAATTGCTTTCTCCCACCAATGTGGGAGAAGTATACTTTCCTTAAGTGAGTACACTTTTCCACCCGGACTTTCCCTCCATTTTTCATTCACACTAATTGAATCCAACATTAGCAACCTAACCAAAATATCTTTTTTTTATGGCCTTAAATATGTCACATAAAAATTAAAATTAAGAAATTCCCGAAAAAGGAAAGAGATATTCTCTAAAACAAACTAAAAAAGAAAACATGGCAAAAACTGAAACAAATACATAATTTAAAATTTTAGAAATATTAAAAAATCATTAAATTATCTTTTACTAATATAATGTAATAAAAACAAACAAACAGTAAGAATAACACAAAAACAGAATTGCCACTATAAATTCTCTTTATCTATAATCTATGTCTATATTTATATCTATAATCTATCTATAATCTATAATCTATATCTATAATATATTAAAAGTATGAAGACTCTTAAAAAAGTGATTTAAACTTTTTGTCCTTCATTAAAATACTTTTCTTAAGACAAAACTGTTTTTTCATTATTTTATTTAATTTATTATTTAATTATTTTTATTATATTAACTAGACTCCTAAAATATATGGAAGGAGAATCAATTAATATTTTTTCTTATACTGATCAATTAGAAAAATATTTCTAATAGGATAGAAAAATATAGGACTCTATTAAGAAAATACTTCTATAAATATTGAAATGCACATTAACCATCGAAGAAATCAATTTACTTATTGAAAAAATATGATTGATGCTAATCTAACTTAATTCGATTGTATGAAGTCAATAAAGTGAGGTACACGCGTGAGACGCATAAACCTAAACTAGCTATAACATAAACATGAAGTTAACACGGACTAAATGACAGACACTGTTACAGTATAATAACTGTTGTGATTTTGTTTTTGCGTAATATTGAGTGGGTGTGTTAATACTCTACGTCCACCGACTAAAATTCTTTTTTTTTTTGTTTTGGTAATCACCGATAGATTCTAAATTTTCCAGCATTAGTACCTTGGATTTCTGAAATATCATGGATATTTATTGCTGAATAATATGCGTTACGGTAACGGACCTCAAGCTGCAATCTCGGGGCATTTACAGGAGCACTTGTATTTCCAATATAATAAATTAATAATGCTAATTACTCCTCGGTCCCAATTTAACTATTCATTTCAGGTGCACTAAAAAAGTAGTACTAACAAAATATAATGTATAGTTTATTAAATTATTATTTCTTTTAATTAGATAGTATTTTTTTCTGTTTAATAATATTTATTCACTATATTAAAAATAAATACTCAATAATACTTATTTATTTTAAAAAATTAATAAATTAAATAATTTACATTGTTTTATCCATTTTATCCTTTCTATTAAATACTATTTATCACTCAACGTATCTATCAAGAAATTAAATTTATCATATTCAAAGTATAATACTCCCTCCGTCTCATTTTACCCGTCCCAAATTGGCTAAGTTGATGTCCCATTTTACTTATCAAGATAAGACAAACTTTTCTTTCCATGTTTTACCCTTTGCATTAATTACATTTTCTTTAAATTATAATGTAAATATCATTTAATAGAGGTACTTTGGTAAAGTAGCCATGTTATTTATATTTTTCTTAATTGTTGTGCCATCCCAATTTGAAACAAGTAAAATGGGACGGAGGGAGTATGATTCAATTGCCCCTATTATTTATAATGTCTTAATCTGTGTGTCAAATTAATAAGGAACAAGTATTATAGGACGGAAGGAGTACTATTTAAAAATACTAAGCGATATCTAAAAGAACTACTCTCTCTATCCTATTTTAGCTTACCACCTTATATAAATACATATATAAAATACTTGTTCACTTATTAAATAAGATAAATTAATTATACTTTTTGTATTTTATTCCTACAATAAATATTCTTTCGCGACTAAACAAATTAATGTGAGCAATTTTTTTATAAATAACTTTTGATATGAATCAATATGAATGAAGAGTAAATTAGTACTATGAACCACTTTATTTATGATTTCTTTAAGTACTTTATAAAATAAAAAGTGATCAATTAAAATAGAGTAGAAAGAGTACTTTTTTCTAGTTAAAAATATAATAGAAATAATTATCAATTTTAATTTTGAATTGTTAAAGCGATTATTTTAGAAAAATATCTTTTTAAAGCTAAAGTGATTATTAATTTTGGAGGAAGGAGTTATAAATTAAGTCAACAAATTCTTGGTCAAAATAATAGTACTAGTATTGTTATACTTCTGTGTCATTTTAGTTGTCATTGTTGACTTGACACTTATTTTAAGAAAATGTCCATTGAAAGTCTATTTTACTAAATTAATTTTATTAATTATATTTTTAAAATATAAATTTGAATATTATATATTTTATATAGTCATTTGATGATAAAGATAGCATTAATTTTTCTTGATTTTATAAATTTGATAATTAAATTAAAATAATTATTCTTAATAAGAGGATCAACTAAAATGAAATGGAGTGAGTAACAAAAATGTAAGCCTATGTTATAAAACAACAAAGAATAAAGAAGAAGAGTGGAGAGGAAATAGAGTAATTGTTATTTCTTTTGAGGGATTCTTTACAATGAAGGAAGCTCTTCTATTTATAGAAAAAATTTACTCCTAGTTTTTGACTAAAAAATAGATACTTCAAATACTGATAGATATCAACTAGATCTTGATAGATCTTGATAGACATTCAGTATAATGTAAATACATTTATAACACTCCCCTTTGAATGTCTAATTGATAGATAATATGTCTCGTTAAAACCTTCCTAAAAAAATCCAGTAGGAAAAATATCTAGTGAAGGAAAAAGAGTGCACATCTCTAACAATACGCATATAAACTGCCTTATTAAAAACTTTCCAAGGAAAATTCAGTGGGACAAAACCTCATAAGGAAAAAAAAGTACAGTGTGTGTTAACTTCCCCTAATGAGAACATCCTTGAGTCTTTCCATCCCGATCTTGTGCACCATCTTCTTCAAAATTGCAATAAGAGGAGACTTGGTGAATAAATCAGTCACATTGTCACTTGAACGAATATGTTGCACGTTAATATCATCATTCTTTTGTAGCTCATGTATGTAGAAAAGCTTTGATGAAGTGTGCTTCATTCTATCTTCTTTCTTGAATCCTCCATTAAGATATGCTATGCATGCTGCATTATCTCTGTATAAAATTGTGGGCATATATATTGTCACATTTCAAATTACATTTTTCTCGAATGAGATGTATTGTGGAGCTCAACCACATACACTCTTAGCTTGCTTCATGAATACCTATAATCTCAGCATAATTTGATGAGGTGGCTATGATAGACTGCTTTATATATCTTCAAGATATGGAAATATCTCCATATATGAATACATTGCAGTTTGAGATCGAGATTTATGTGGGTTAAAAAATACTCAGTATCAGCATAAGTAACAAGATCGGAACTGCAATCTTTAGAATAAAATAAGATCATGTGTTTGATCCCATTTCGGTGTCTCCTAATAGGAGTAGAATTATATCTTGCTAATAAATTAACTGAAAAGGCTATAAACCTTGTAGTATTTGCAAGATACATGAGTGCATCAATGGCACTAAGATATAATATTTCATAACTAATTCAAATTGGTATATTTCTCATTTCAGCAAATAATCTATTGCTTTTAAAAACTCTTCAAGAGTTTCAATAAATTTATGCGATATAAGGATCATAAATAAGTTTTTCAGAAACTTATATGCTTCAAACATTTTAAATCCTTAAACATGTTTTCATGTAAATTTTCTCAAGTGACAATATTCAACATTTCATGTGTGACATCTTCAAGTATCTGGACTGCAAACCAAATAAGTGTTATGCTTACCAAGATGCATCGTTTCATGTCACTTGATAAGTGTATCTACGTCAGCATGCTTAAATTAACGTAGAATTCAGATCCTCATAATCTTTTACAATATTGCGCCAATATTGTATCAAAGATATCGGCGACGGTTTCTCATTTTGTATCGGTTTACAATGCGACATAACATTTTGAGATCCCATCACTTCATTAGTTCCAGGTACCTGAACCTTTCATAAGGCTTTATGAAGTGTTATGTCGTAGACATTGCCTTCTTATTATGATCATTTGCTCCTTATCCTTTTTAAGGATTATTTCATTTGAAACCGGTAGGTCTACTACGCATCATGCATGCGTAGACTTTGTGCTTTAAGAACGCAAAATAAGAGCATTTTTAGCTTAAATATGATACTAAATTTAGTCAACAGATGCTTCCGGCATTTAACTTGAATTATCTTTTGAATGAAGATCTAATGACAATTCCTAACATATTTCATAGCTAATTATAATCTCCCCCTTATGTTAGGAAAACTAACATTCATCCTCCATCTTCTTTGAGGAATCCATCTTCGTGCATCATGCTATATTCACTAATCGTGTACTGCACATCAAAACTATTAGATAGAATAGTTGGTTCCTGATCTTGAACCAATTGAGAGGGAAAAATAATTATAATTTTTTGATCTAATGCATACAAGTGCTATTGTATGCAAGATATCATATTTCAGATTAACAGATGAAGCTTTGTTCTCATTAGCAATGGTCTAACTATTTATCAAAGGGATTCAATGTCACATTATCATCATCAAAATGAATTGTCTTGATTAAACAATCTGAAAATTATGTTCTTAACTCAATTTTATTGAGCAAACAATTTTATGAATGTCAAACTGTAGGTTGACAATAAATGTACATTTGATCGTCTTATTGATGCATCTTTTTAACATATCACATGATAGGTGAACGAGCTCTTATTCACCTTGTATATTTTTTAAAACTTTAAGGGATCCAATCTCAAAAATAGTTGGTCCAACCAACTTATCATGAGAACAAGCAACATTAAAAGCAATGAAGAATATCTTAATTCTTCAATATATGCTCAATACTCAGTATGCACATCTTTGAGATGTCGCAATCGTTCATGTCAATTTATAAACTTTTATACTAGTAAACTCCAAGATTACCATGACATGCGTCTTTTTGCTTTAGTAAATTTCAGATTTATTATTACATGAATAAATTTTCGAATTTACTACTTCAGAAGTAGATTTCAAAATAACTCTTTTCGATTATTATGCCTCATTCGGAGGTGAGTTGTGACACCATCACAATCAAGTGCATGTTTGCATTAATAAGGTTCTCATTCCCCAGGAATGAAATATAATTGTGCCTTAAGCCTATTAAATTATGATAGTTTATATCTTTTTTCAAGATCGAGGCATGCAACCATGCGAAAATATTATTATTTTGTCCCTTTCCACGTTTATGTGCATTTATTCAACCACTTGTTTTTTTTCAGACATGTTATATACTGCTACCACATACACTTCAGGAATGGAGCATATTCAATAGGACATGTTTCATGACTTTTCATGAAATATACATTATTTTGCCTTAGTCATCATTATATCATTAATATAGTGCATTAGATTCAAACTCAACGTTTTATCCATTTAAAAGCATCTTAGGCATAAATCGATTGTCTTAGCCATCATTATATCATCAATATGGTGCATTGAGATTCAAACTCAACGTCTTATCTATTTAAAGACGTTTTAGGCGTAAATTGATGGGAGAATCCAATATTTATGATCCCTTTAAACAATATTATATAAATAATTCAAACCATTACTTTTCCTCAAATCCAACAAATTCAACAATAATTATGCCATTAGTAGCAAATACAAATAAATAAGGAATTAAAAATAATATCTTCCTGCAACTCAAAAACAGCTTCTCAAAAAAAAAAAATTAGTACTCAAATTATATTTAAACTTAAAAATTGCAAAGAAATACACCAAAAAGATATAGTAAATTGTTGGACAGTATATACACGTGTACTAGTGATAATAGGCTGTATATAAACTTATCAAAAAGAATATTGTGCATGCATGTAATATCTTTGTCCATTCATGAATAGTGATAATCAAAGACAAGTGGGCAAGATAGTGGGCCTATTAGTATCAAGATAGTTACTGTCATCACCTTATGGGCAAAAGCTTACATAGTACTCTCTTATGCTGTGATATCCATAGTACCAAAAAAAAAAGAAAAGAAGATATATAGCTACAATTTACTTAATTATTTTTGGTCAAATGCCACTGCACCATAACATGACAAGATATTTACTGTCATCACCTTATTAGAAAATGAAAGAATCACATCACTCACTTTGAGAATTTGTTTTACCGAGTTTTGCCGTGTTGCCCATTTGTTTTGCTGACTTTTGCCGAATTAATACTCGAGTCGTTGATAACGTTTTATAAAATAAAAAAGAATAGAAAAAATAATTATTATTTTTCTTGAATATTTTTATGAAAGTCTTCTATTTATATGAGAAATTTACTCCTAATTTCTGACTAAAGATAAATACTTTAAAATAAATATCAACTAGATCTTGATACTAGTTTCTGACTAAAAGACAGATACTTCAAATATAGATATCAACTAAATTTTGATAGATTTTGATAAATATTTTAAATACATTTATAACAACATAGAAGATTTATTTATTTTCGAGATAGATGTAGCTTAAAATTCTTGGAGGGCGTTTTTGTCGCATGAATAGCCCAATTGCACCACTTTGACTATAGGGTGATATCTTAAATGGATAGATACGTTGCATTTTGAGTGAGCCAAATCTACGTGACTAAAGTTTGCACTTCAATAATGATAATTAAAATTAAATTTAAACTTGAGAAATTGTTTCATTGATACTACATGACAAATATTTGATTTCACGATCTAATATTTTCCATTCTACATTAATTGTCCACCTTAGTATAAATAGTTGTATCAAATGATTTGTTCATTTACCAAACCAAGAAAAAGATAATTGAAATTTTTTTATTTCGCATCTTTAATTTATATTTTTAACACCTAAACGAGTTTATAAGTTTTAAAATAAAAAAATAAAAATTTCAAAGGTGGGTATTAAAGGTAAATTAATAAAATTATACATCAAAGATTTGGTTTTTGAGAATATAATAGGTCACAAGAAAATCATGATTAAAGATGTAGAGTTTAAACAACCGTTAGATTATCCAAAAGTATGTATATTGAAGAAAAATTTAAGATGGGGAAGTGGTTTTAAATTTTTGTTAGTGCAGTAGATATCCATATAAACTTGCATATTCATTTGCTAATATCCAACTTTCTGCCAGCGCAACAGTGGTACACAATTCACAAAAGCATAAAAAGGAGAAGTTTAGATTTGGGAATTTAACTATTGGCACAAAAAATGGAGAAAAGTAAAGTACAAAAATTATCAGTAAAGTAAGACAACTGACTTTGAGAATAAGGGATGCTTGAACTTTAAGAAAACTTTACAAGGAGAGGATCCCCAGAAAGGTGCTGGCTACTGAGCAAGTGCCCTTTTTGGCTTATTTTAAACACATGATGTGCAAGAATATTGCTAATCTGCAGCAAAGAATAACATGCAGTGAAGTAATGAATCTCAGAATGTTCACTGACTAAAAAATCTTTATCTCATTTATTATTTCCTCTCATCTCATTTGCAGTACTATTAAAGGAAGTATAGTACTGTTAGTGTGGGCATGCAGAAGTAGTCAGTTTTTAGAAGATGCAATTGCCTTCATTTTTGTCTTCTAATTTGGCTCTCTTGGTTTTCATCCCTTTGGTTCTGCTTTCAGTTATTGCTTGCACATTAATAGGCCCACAAAGTAGTAGTTCTTTTGAGTCATTTTCTTCTTCTTGGAAATGGAAGTCTGTTGGAATCTTCAACTCTTATTCTTTGAGGTCTTTAAGTAGTTATGAAGAGCAACATGGCCATTTACAAATTGTTGGTCTAGCTGAGACTTCTCCTTTCAACAACTCATTTCATCAGAACCTGGTAGTTGAAGATTTCAACAACTCATTTCATCAACCTCCCCAAGTAAAGCACACTTTCCCCTTGTTTTTTCAACTTTCTTTTTTTGTGTGTGTGTATAATCTTGGGTAAGTAATTACAGGATAAATTATCCTGTGATTTTATCCCAATCAAACATGGGATAAACTCATCCAAGAATTAATCTCGAGATTAGTTATATCCCTTATCCCTCCTACAAAACAATCCCTATATGAGGGTGTAAGTTATATGCATTGTCATTGTTAGTGCAGTTTAATGTGTAACCTTCAGTACGTAGAACTTAAATTCACGTGTTGATCTATTTGCTTCTTTCTGTGTTTTGCTAATTTGTTTTAAAAAAAAATAAGGAAGGAAGAGAAGGGATTGAGAAGGGTGAATCAAATGAAGGAGAAGAAGAGACTGATAAGGATATATCTAATGAAGGAGAAGAACATGGTAATGATACGGATAAAGGGGTTCTTAAAATGTATAGCAGGTTAGAAAGGCTTGAAGCAATTTTGGCAAAATCAAGATCATCCATAAGAGAAGCTGCTCGAAATGGGAGTATGATATCTAACCACCATGATCCTGATTATGTTCCTCAAGGCCCCATGTACCATAATGCAAATGCCTTCCACAGGTACTAATTCTACCTCACAATTTTATTTTATTTTTTTTGGGGGGAGGGGGGTTCCCATCGGTATCCAGAACGGGACCAAATAAATCTAGGATTCGCACCGGGAAGTTCCACATCGTGGTAAAACGCTCCAAACAAAGGTCAATCCATACAAATCCAAATTCTTTGGTTAAGAATAAAGCACTTATCACTCCACTACAACTCTAATTGGTTCAACCTCACAATTGATTATAAAAACTACCTGTTGTTACATTTTAATATTAATTTTGCTATTGTAATGTTGCATATTGAAGTGCATTGAAATACTGCATGCTGGAGCATCTATTGATCTTTATCTCCCACGCTTCATTGTGGTAAAATGGGTGCCTTACTCCTCTTCCATGTTTATCTGTGGAAGAATGCATGTGTTCATTTTTCTTTGGCAACTCTTCTAACATCTCACTTATAATTCCCTTGTTATTTTAACTCTTTGTGTCATATAACTTATGTAATATCTAAGCATATATCTTCCTCATTTAATATTTCAGTACTCCCATATTTACTAGATGGAAGAAATTCATATTTTCTTCCTTGTGTTGGGTAGATCAGTTGCAGTATATTGTGAAAAATGAGAAAAAAAAAAGATATGTATAAAAACTATAGAGTGCATAAAAGAGAGTAATTATGTTAGCAGAAAAGGGACAAATATACCCGAACTATAATAAATGGTACGTATATATCCTCTATCATATTTTGGGTACACATATGCTTCTACCGTTAATGAAGTGGTACGTATATGCCCCTCACACTAAAGGTAGGGGCATATGTGTACCCCAAAGTATGACGGAGGATATATATGTACCATTTATCATAGTTTGAGGTATATTTGTCCCTTTTCTATTTTAATTTTTTAATTTCAAATAATTTACCCAAATCATTATCTGACCCAATAAACCCATCGAATCCGATTTCAAACCAACTGAATCCGACCTTGATTTTTTGTTCCAAACCTGATACTTTCTTTGTTTTTCTCTTAAACGTGAATCCCAATTAAATTGGAGTGATTGGCCGTTGCTACTAGTTGGTATTTACTAGTTGAAGGGAGTGGACATTAAGTCGGAGATGGCCGGAGCTAGGGGTACAACGATGGTTCGTCGGTGAAGTGTTTTCGGTTCGACGGAGATGGTGGATATGTGGTGTTGACCGATAGTGGGTAGTGTTTTTCGATGGAATTTTGTTGTAGAAAATTGAAATGTGAGGTGTTCAATTTATTTGGTGTTGTTTTTGGGTGTTACGAGTTAATGATTTTAAAAAAAAATTAACAGTAGTAAGTGTTACTGTATTGTATGTGTATAGCATTATAGGGGTGAGAAAAATGTGTCTGTTAGATAGATGTGTCTTGAATTTTAATTGGGACCGGATCAGATAGTGGGTTTATTGGGTCGGATAGTGTGTTTGGATTAATTATTTGGAATGAAAAAATTAAAATGAAAAAGAAACACATATATCCTGAGCAATGATAAATGGTATGTATATATCCTCCGTCATACTTTAGGGTATACATATGTCCCTACTACTAGTATAAGGGGCATATGCATACCATTTCATTAATGGTAGGGACATGTGTGCACTCAAAGTATGATGAAGGGTATATATGTACCATTTATTATAGTTGGAAGATATATTTATCCCTTTTCCGTTATGTTAGTGAAAGAGAGTGAGATATCCGTACCTCAACCTGAAAATAATTTTCTTTATTTTTTTGTTATATTTATTTTTCAACTGTAATTTGATCATTGTGATAAATTACACCAACACTGCCATTTTATCACGTTATCAATTAATGTGTATGATAGAGATTTACTTGTTATACTCTGATTTATTTGTGATACTCTATTTGTGAAGTGGTTGTTGTATGTTGTAGGAGCTATCTTCAAATGGAGAAAAACTTCAAAGTATATGTGTATGAGGAAGGAGAGCCTCCAATGTTCCATAGTGGTCCATGTAGGAGTATATATTCAACAGAGGGGAGGTTTATTCATGAAATGGAAAAAGGAAACCTTTATAGAACAAAAGATCCAGATGAGGCCTTGGTGTATTTTCTGCCATTTAGTATAGTTGTGATGGTTCAATATCTTTATGTCCCTGGTGCCCATGATATGAATGCCATTGGTAACACTGTTGCTGATTATATCAAAGTCATTTCTAACAGACATTCTTTTTGGAACAGAAGTCTTGGTGCTGATCACTTCATGCTTTCTTGTCATGATTGGGTAAGAAAATTAACTCTTTAAAGACTCAAGTACATGTGTTATTCTGGTGAGTCATGGCATACTTCCAATTGTCGACCCCAACTAATTTCGGATTGAGACAGAGTTGATAGTTGATTGATATATTGTCATCAAAAATATGCTTTTTTAATGAAAAACTTTTCTATTGATTTCCAGGGACCTCATTCGACTTCATATGTTCCACATCTCTTCAACAACTCCATAAGAGTTCTGTGCAATGCCAATACCTCAGAAGGTTTTAATCCTCTAAAAGATGTATCCTTACCGGAAATTAATCTCAAGACTGGCGATATCAAAGGACTCATTGGAGGTCCCTCACCATCAAGAAGATCAATCCTAGCATTTTTTGCTGGTGGTTTACATGGTAACATAAGGCACCATCTGCTACAACAGTGGAGAGGAAAGGATGAAGATGTGTTGGTTTATGACAAACTGCCAAGAGACAAATCTTATGAATCCATGTTGAAGAACAGTAGGTTTTGTTTGTGTCCAAGTGGATATGAAGTTGCAAGTCCAAGAATAGTGGAAGCGATATATGCAGAATGTGTACCTGTCTTGATTTCAGATAGCTATGTGACACCCTTTAGTGATGTCCTAAATTGGAAAGCATTTTCTGTGAATGTGGCAGTGAAGGACATACCAAATATCAAGAAGATACTAATGAGCATTTCTCAGACTCAGTATTTGAGAATGCATAGGAGAGTGAAGCAAGTTCAGAGGCATTTTGTGATCAATGGATCTCCTAGAAGATTTGATCTTTTCCATATGATTCTCCACTCCATCTGGCTAAGAAGATTGAATATAAGACTTCAAGAATAGGAGTTATCACACTTAATTTCAAGAAATAAAACAAGAGCAATCTTCAGCAGTTTACCAATTTAACTAAATTAGCATACTCCTAGTTATATCCAAATGGAACTAACATATGATGATTCCTTTTTTCTTTTCTGTCAAAAGTTTTCTGATTTTTCTGTTAAATCATCCAGTTTTGAAATAAATGTTACTTGTAAGTCATTTTTCTTTCTACATATGCCTCTTTTACATTACCTTAGTACTCCATACATTTACTTATTAACTACACTAAAACTACATATTCATTATTATTTCTTACTTTTAGTACTCCATACGTTTACTTGTTAACTACACTAAAACTACATATTTATTATTACTTGTCACTTTTAGCTATCAAGAGAAATATATTTTTTTACGTTTTGCCATAATGCCATTAACATTAAAATCACTTATTCCTTAAATCATTTTCCAAGTATTAGCAAAGGTGAAATATGTGTGAAAAATTCATATACTTCAACTTAATTTCCTACATCTAATAAATCAGATTCGTCCTCTGTTTACTGATATTTATTTTAATAATTAACTAATTTGGTTGCTTATTAGTCTGGTATACATAGCCACATTCTTCCATATAAAATAAGTTCATAAATTTATGCCACATTGATGCATCAAAGAATTTTTGGACGATTTCTATTGTTGTTATATTTTTTTTTGAGTTACAGTGGGATTCAAGGAGAAATAAAATTATCGAAACGGGAAGATTTAGAGATGGAGAAACAATTTAGACTTTTGAACAAACCTATCGTCAAAACAATAAAGTTTATCATTGAATATCTTTTTGTTTAATTCTCTTGAGTGATTAATAAATTTATGAGTTTTGGTTCACAGACTATGTATGGAGATATATACACTTGTGTGAATTTCTACAAACAACCTACATTCGATCATCGGTTGATGAAGAATCATAATTTTCGTTTCCAGACACGTTTCTTAAATGTCCATTTTATTTTGAGATTTCTAGAAATGCATAGATGATATTGTGAATTTGTGGTGCATAATTTAGTTGTAAATGTACAGATGAAACCTACTTTAGCACGAACAAAGCAAAATGCAGGTAACTCATCAACTAGATCATCGTCGAGAATATGGTTAAAAGGTAAAGGTTGTCCTTCCGAAACAATTCCAATTAAGAAAAATACAAAAGATGATTTTATAAGAAAAAACAGTATGCCACCATCAAAAGATGTCATATTTGATAATTGATTGCGATTAGATAATGTTACACCAGTTTACTATTTTGGCTAGAACAATTAACGCTCATAAACAGAATTCATGATTCCATTTATGAAAAAATGAGAGTTTGTCTGTAAAGATTAAACACACATATATATGTATATTTCCATAATTTCGAAAATCTTATATATTTTATTGCTTTTGTACAGACTAACAACAATAGTGAATTAAAAGGAATGTACAGATCTTCACAAGGATACAAGGTACATGAAATATGAAAATTCACTCTCATTTCAAGTTCAAAATGTTTATCTTCTTCTTGTTTACCAGGCCTTTATTGTTTACTCAAAAACAGAGGTGGATCCAGAATCCGGACTCTCTGGGTGCCAAATAAACTTATTGACAGGGGCGGAGTCACTTTCGATGAAGGGTGGTCAGATGCACATCCTTTGTCGAAAAATTATGTGGTGAATAGAGGTTAAATGTTAATCATAATGAGTATATATTTAATTTTGCACACTCTTAACATAGCTGAGAATAAAATTTACATATCCTTCTCTGAATTTCTGACTCCGCCACTGTTTATCATTAAAGTAATCAAATTATTCATTTTTTGATATATAGGATAATTAACCGACCAATTAATTAAAAAAAAACAATAATAAAATGACAAAACTTGATCTTTCAATACTATTACTAATATCATAATATAATATTCATAATTCATTTAAATGGTAGAATGCACGTCTGTTGCCCTGTTTTAGTCTATAATGCTTCACAGAAAATAATTTTGTAGAATGTACGCTTGTTGCCCTGTTTTAGTCAACAATGCTTCACAGAAAATAATTTTAAAAAACAAATGCAGAAAATAATTTTAAAAAATAAATGCTGCAAATTGGGATAAACAATGCTTCACAGAAAATAATTTTAAAAAACAAATGCAGAAAATAATTTTAAAAAATAAATGCTGCAAATTGGGATCGAACACATAACCTATGGGTAACAAAAGTGTCGCTTTGTCACTTGCACTAGATAATGTTTTGATATTATGAGTGACAAATTTAATACTCCCTCCGTTTAAGAAAAAAAATGACCTACTTTGACTTGACACAAAGTTTAAGAAAATAAAGAACTTTTGAATCTTGTGGCCTTAAATTAAAGTAGTGTCAAATGTACCAAAATGTCCTTTAATCTTGTGGTCATAAACATGTCATGTGGATAGTAGAAATTAAAGTATTGTCAAAAAAAGGAAAGGGTCATTCTTTTTTAAATAAACTAAAAAGGAAAGGGTCATTCTTTTTTAAATGAAGGGGGTATTTGACTATATTGTTATTAAAAAAACAAATGCTGCAAATTGGATTCAAGCACATAACTTATGGGCAACAAAAGTGACGCTTTGCCACTTGCACTAGATAGTGTTTTAGTATTATGGGTGGCAGATTTAATATTTGACTATATCAGTATATATATATACCTATATACATAAAGTTTTCGTCGAAATTTGTGGGTGGCGTGCCACCCTCACGACAATGAATAGATCCACCCCTGCTCAAAAATAAATAAATAAATAAAACTAAAATTTAACGAGAAAATACATTATAAGTTGAGAAAAATTCACGTGCTACGTACAGGTTGCAATAGCTCTAACTAAATATAATCCAAATAACAAATTTGCGGAAGCTGGAATGACGGCTAATATATAGAATCCTAAGGTTGAAGGTCAACAATATAGTGCATGTCGGTTGAAAATTCAAAAATGATCAGACGTTATACAAGTTATTGGAGAGTAAGTCTAAATTCATCGATATTTAATTAAATATTTGATCTAATGGCGAAAGCTTGGAGTGTTAGAATCAAGGGAAAAGACTCAACTATGCCACTGAACTATTAGAAATGGCTCATTTATGCCATCAGTTAAAAGTTGAGCTCATTCATGTCATCGCCGTTACAAAACTAGCTCATTCATGCCATTACTTTTTAACGGTGGTTTTCAAAAATAACTTTGCCACGTGGCCTTTTATTAGAAGTCCACATCATTAATTAAAATAAGGAAAAACGCTCAAATGTGCCATTGAACTATCAGAAATGACTCATTTATGCCATCAGTTAAAAGTTCGGCTCATTCATGCCATTACCGTTATAAAATCAACTCACTCATGCGATTACTTTTTAATAATGGGTTTTTTAAAATTGCTTCGTCATGTGGTCTTTTATTAGAAGTACACGCCATTAATTAAAAGAAATCAATATTAATTTCAAAATATCTGAAATTAGTTAGTATCGCGATTATTTATTCCAGCATTTATACCATAATGATGAGAGAAGTTATCCCATATACATGGCGGGATGATTGGAATAGCAGACTTCTTTTAAGCCGTTATTTGAAAATATTTTTTCAACAATGTATGCTCCACTAATTCGTGATGGGAGAAGTTATTTCATATGCATGGCGGGATACTTGGGATAACAGACTTCTTTTAAGTTGTTATTTGGAAATGATTTTTTTTAATAATGTAGACTCCCCTAATTCGTGATGGGAGAATGGAGAAGTTCTATTGGTACGCCTCTTTCTTTTTTTTACTTTCCCTAATCGTTCATTGGTTTATTTTCTTGCAACTTTGTAGTATATATTGGAGTCACTGAAATTAAAACTAATCAGTTACTGTAGGATAGAATTTTTGAGGTTTCTGTTAAGCGTAGCATTTATAATGATTTAGAATCAATTAGAAATAGCTAAAGGATATACATTAATCACTATTTTTCTGATTAGAAAAATAGTTGTTGTTGTAGGAAAAAAAATACTTTAATGGGTGTTGGGTTATGTTAAATGAATCGGTTGTTTTTAATGGGTCTAAGATATTTTGAAATTAATATTGATTTATTTTAATTAATGTCACGGACCTCTAATAAAAGACCACATGACAAAATTATTTTTGAAAACCCACCATTAAAAAGTAATGACATGGGTGAGCTAATTTTATAACGACGATGGCATGAATGAGCTAAACTTTTAACTGATGGCATAAATGAGTCATTTCTGATAGTTTAATGGCATATTTGAGTCTTTTTCCTTATTTTAATTAATGACATGGACCTTTAAAAAAAGGCCACGTGGCAAAACTGTTTTTGAAAACCACCATTAAAAATTAATGGCATGGATGAGTCGATTTTGTAACGGCGATGGCATGAATGAACCAAACTTTTAACTGATGGTATAAATAAGTCATTTCTGATAGCTCAATCACATATTTAATTCTTTTCCCTAAAATCAATATGAACTAAATCATCACAATATCTCTATTTTGAATTACATGGGGACCCAACACTCTAGGTGGATACCAAAAGTAGGCTCTTCATGCATTTTCAAGTAATTAAATTTTCTTTTAGTTTACACATTAATTGTATCTCAATTTTGTGAAAGTAGAAATCTTGTTTTTATCTATGTACCCGAATTTCCATATATAGCTCATATATGGGATATTTTTGTATGTTTTGTAGGCTGGAAATAAGCATTGTTTCAATATTTTATGTCCTGATTTTGTTTTAGTAAATACTAAGGTACTTATTGATAAGATATTTCAACGTGTATCACATGGTGGAGATCATTCTTCATGGGAAGACATAATGGCTATCGCTCTGGTAAATTCTTTGTTACTTTTGTAGAACTTCTCCAGTTTCTCTTTAAGAGTACTCAATAATTTGTATATCTGAAATCACCAAAATATTAACGTAAGATATTTCTTTGTCAAAAAACAAAAGGATCTAGTCAATGAAAATTGGTGGCTTTTTATGAAAGAAAATCATATGCAAATTGGTTTTTGGCCTCCAACAATCTTCACTGACTTGGCTAACTTTGCTACAAATGTTGAATGGGGAGAGTGGTATATAGTCCGCCAGATGTACCTAAACCTCCTATGGGCTCATAGTTTTTTCCCTGTGGGAGACACTAGTTATGACGCTTATTGTAGGGCAATTACAATCTTAAATGATAAAGGCGAGACTATATAGACGCAGATAAAACAAGCTCACATGTCGATAGTCCTAATTTATACGAGGTTTTCGACTTACCGCATCTCATATAAGGAAAATTTCAGCATTGTGTACTCTATGGGGGACCTGGTGAGATAGCGTTAGTCTAGGTCTTGTAAACTATTACCAGGTGTTTGATTTCTATGTCGAAAGAAATAGGGAAAAGACATCATTTTCATCCCAAACTATATAAGAAAAGTCGAAGCCATATCTAAACTATACTAGTGACCTATTACACACCTAAACTATAAAAAAGTGAAACTATTTACCCCTCCAAACTGATCTGGCAAAGAACGGTATATCATATTCCTACACGCGCGTGAAAAGCAGAAAAGGAAATTAAAAGCTTATTAAAACGTACATGTGTCATTATTCAGTTGCATTTTATCAATCAATTATATTTAATTAGTTTTTGATTTATAATATAATTTTTATTTTCTTTCTTTGCCTTTTAATTTGTTTTTCCTTTTCCTTTTCCTTTTTTTCTCTTCATCTTTGTCTTCTTTCATGTTTTTTCATTTCTTCCTTAACTCCATTTCTTATTCCTTACCTCCTCTCAACCTCCATCAATTCATCAATGAATTCACAAATACACTTACCCTTTTATTTTTTTCCTTTATTATTACAAGTAGGAAGAAATTTGTTATTATTGTTATGTCCTTTTGATTTTGTTAAAAAAAAAAATAGTACTAATATAATTTGAAATTGATGTGTTTTGTCCAATTTATAATTGATATTTCTCTGTAAATCTGGGTATTATTTAGATGAAATTTACTCAATTTTAATTTAAATTAGATTGCGAGTTTTTCGAATTTTACAAAATTGGATTATGGGTATCTTGAATTTCACGAGTTGGATTGTGGGTTGTTCGAATTTTACAAAATTGAAATGTGGGTATCTTGAATTTCACGAGTTGGATTCTATATTTCTTGCATTTTACTGAATTGTGTTATGGGTTTCTCGAATTTTGCAAATTGAATTCTAAATTTATCGAATTTTATGAAGTTGAGTTATGGGTTTCTTGCATTTACGAATTGAATTGTAAATTAGTTGAATTTTATTGAACTGAGTTGTGGGTTTCTTGAATTTTCAAGAATTGAGTTCTGTGTTTGCATTTTATGGTTTGGGTTATTATTTGCTCGAGTTTTATTGAATTGGTTGTGGGTTTCTAGAATTTCACAAAAAATGTCGGAAGATTGTGAAACAGTGAAAGGATTGAAGTGATTTTGTTTGTCGGATTTGAATTGCTTTGATCCGATCGAATCGATTTGTTTATCAGTAAATGGGCTTTGCCCAAATTTTAACTAAAAGAAGGAGGATGGGGGGGGGGGGGTGCTGGTGATTAATTTAGGAAAAAAGGTGAAAAAAAATATGTGTTTGACACGCGTCAGCGCGTTTATACACATTCAAGATAAAATTTGATTATGACATTTCAAGGGGCAAATAGTTTCATTTTTTTATAGTTTAGGTGTGTAATAGATCACTAGTATAGTTCAGGTGTGAATTTGACTTTTCTTGTATAAAGGTGAAAATAATGTCTTTTTCCTAAAAATAAAAAAAGTTTTATAAATCAACAAAGCCCAAAGTTATGTCTCTTTCACCTTCAAATTGCTCCCAACTATCGATTGACTCAGGCTCTAAATCTTTTTTTTTTTTATTCTATGTATTCTTCTCATTATGCACGTAAGGGAGGAGCCGTATGAGGTGAAATTCACACAGAGATTCTTTCAATTGAATGACGCATATCCAAATATAGTTCAGATGCTATGAATCACTTTTTCATATATGTTTTCACTTTACGATGCTTTTGTTTGTACCTGAAAAAAGTTATATTGCAATTTTGTGAGTAAATGTCCATGCACATATGAATATATGTAATGGTGGTAAATGAGCGAGTTGGATGAAATTTGGAGAGGGTTGAAAACGAGTTAACATAAAGGATGTGTTTGGTATGAAGGAAAATGTTTTTCATGGAAAATATTTTCCTAGAAAATGTTTTCATGGAAAAAAAGTTGGTTTCTTACTTATTTTCTTATGTTTGATTGTCAAGTGAAAAATATTTTTGAGTGTTTGATTGATGAATGAAAAAATATTTTTCAGAAAATATATTTTAGTGTTTAGCTAAAGAGTAAAAAATACTTTTTAGAAAAATAATTATTGACCCCCGAAAAATATTTTTTTAGGGAGTGTTCGATATGGAGGAGGAAAACATTTTCTAGGAAACTAAGTTGTTTCTTATTTATATTCTTGTGTTCGGTATGCAAGTAGAAAAATATTTTCAAAAAGTATTTGTATATATTTAACAAAAAAACACTGAGAACGAATAGGGTAAGAAGAGTGGGGGTAAGAATAAAGTTTTGAAATTTTTTAATAAAATTAATTCTGTTTTTTTTTTTTTTTTGGGTTGGGGGGGGGGTGGGGGGGGGACTGGTAGGAGTGGGGGTCGGGATAGAAGATGGAGTAAGAAAAATATTTAAATGTTTTTTTGGATGGGGTGGTAGGGTATTGGGGTTGGGGTAGGGATGGTGATGAAAGTTTTAGAAAATGTTTTCGTTACTTTTTTTTAAGGGAAATCATTTTCCTTAAATTTAAGAAAAATGAATTGATTTGAAAAATATTTTTCAAAACATTTACGGCAAACAAACATAAGAAAATTGAAAAACATTTTCCTCCATACCAAATACACTCAAAATGAATAGTAAAGCAATTCGTCCATGTTTATACGGGTAAAAGTGGTTGAATAACAAATAAGTTAGGTGAAATACGCGTTAATCCTTATTAAAATGAGTAAATAATACAATACTTAGAATTTAATATCTAGGGAAAACTCCAATAATTTGATAACTGATTTGCAAGACATTTTCCATTATAACTGTTTAACAGAATAATCTGAGTACATGATGCATCCATTTTAGGAGAAAGAGTTAACAGAATAATCAATCTTTTGAGCCCCCTGAACCAGGAAACATGTTTCCCTTCTTTATGTCCATGCTATGAGAAGAAGGGGACTCACCCGTTAATTTTGAAAAATAATTATGTACATACTATGTGTAAATATTTTGAGAAACTAAATATTTATGTGACTCGAGATCGAATATGAATTGTCACATTACAAATGTCATTTTTACTTTAATTGAAAGGACTAAATAATGCAAAAGTTTAGTATCCAGGATTCAATCCTACATCAATTTGCATATTATGCACAATTTTGACCAGTGAGCTATCATTTAATTGAAACAAGTGAACTAAGTAATCCATTTCCCAATTTCTCTTTTTGCACTTCTTGTTTCACATGGTGTCAAAGTTGGGATTTTAACTAGTCCCTCCTCTCATTTTTTTTCTCCTTACTTTTCAAATCTCTATTTAAAAACTGTATTGCAAACTATGAGCATAGGATATATACACTCCGGTATGAGCATCGACTTTCACAAATTAAAAACTAGGTTCACAATGTGCACATCAAACCAAACAAATTTTACTTTTAAGAGATGAATTAAATTACGAATACATGGCTTTAATAATACTTAAGTGGTAACAGTTGAAAAGAAACACACATGCCATACATTATTGGCCTTGGCGTATCTCACGTAAATGTTTTCTTCCTTTGCAAAATACGTGACTTCTTTCTACTCAATCCCTAAACTTTATTTCTAAAATATAACACTACAGTCTACAATTTTCAAAATAGGCCAGTGCATGTCCAACTCCTTTTCACACAACTTATATCCATTGCATTTTATCATACACAAAATTTATGAATAACACCACCTAAATTAAATCCGTCTACTAAACTCAATTTTGACTTAGCTACTCATGTGCAGGTCGTTCTTTTGAGTAAATCCACTGCTATCCACATGTGCAAAGCTAAGAAATATACTCAAATCCTCTATGAGTTCTCTTCCAACCTTCTTCATTAATGATACGGAAAAATAGTATCGCCGAGTTAACTAACCAAATCACCTTAAATCTAAGAAGCCAAGTCGGTGGGTTGCTCCAGGAGGAGAGGCGAAAAAAAATGAATCAAACTTAAAATCCTTGACCCTTTGATTTGTTTCTAGTTCCGAGCTTTCCAACTTCCTTCTGAAATTTCTTCCAAAGTTTCCTCTTTATCACCTCCAAAGTAAACTTAAGTTCCCCTGCAGGCAGATGGATACTAGACCGTTGAATAAGGCCTGCTCTCATAGCTTCAGCGTATTCACATTCAACAATTATACGTTGGCTTGTCTCCACCACATGTGCATGACAAAGTCCACATACTGCGTTGTCCACAGTTATATTCATGTGCATCCATCTATCCTTGGTTAGTAGCCTACTGTGAACCACAAGCCACATATGGATTCATGCCTGCTACATAAAAGACTAGACTTGTCCATTTGGCAACAAGGCCAGTAGTTGCATTGAAATGTCTTAATGCTTCCAACACCCTAGTTACTGACTTAATATCTCCTTTATAAAAATCATTAGGTCGTCAGCAAAGACTAAATGATTCAGCCGTAACGATTTGCACATAGGATGGAAATGTAAATCCGGCAAATAGCTCATAATTTTTAGCAATCTTGAGAGGTATTCCATAACTAGCGCAAATAGCAAAGGAGAAGCAGGATCTCCTTGTCACAAGCCCCTTTTCCCCCTCAAAGAAACCATGACCCTCACCATTTATCTTCATAGTATATTTGGGAGTTGATATAAAGAACATTATCAACTTGATGAATCTGTCTGGAAAACCAAACCCCACGAGAGCCTCCTCTAAGAATTCCCAGCCCACCATTTCATAAGCTTTCCTGAGGTCCATCTTCATTAAACACCTAGGAGTTGTCTTCCCATTGTAGCGCCTTAGAAGATCATGACAAATCAAAATATTGTGCACCATGGATCTACCTAGAACAAATGCTGCATGACTGTCTGCAACTGCAATCTTCACTGCCTCTTTCAGCCTACTACAAATCAGTTTTGAGATGCACTTGTACAATAACATTACAACATGCAATACGTCTAAACTGGCGTGCCAATTCAGGAACATCGATCTTGGGAATTAAGGCTATGTTTGTGGAATTCAGCTGTTTAAGCAGTTGGCCATATTTTTGAAAGAATTCCAGGATCGCCGCAGTTACTACACCTCCTAGTCTCCTATCTCCCAAGCTTCCTTTAAAAACCCACTACCATACCCATCAGGGACCGAACTTTTATTTTGTCTATCTGGAACATTGCCACCTTCACATCCTTGGCAGTGTGAGGCAGTATTTTTTTTTTTAATGAGGTAAATAACTTTATTAATATTTGGGGGAACCCCATACACATATACCAAAAGGGGAGAACCTACGCCAAAATATGTGGCAATACGCCTCTTGTGATAAGCATAAAGATTCTTTTATCCTTTCCATCTCCTTTTCTACTACATTTGGTATGCCTTTTTTTATTCTCTTCATGTATATGGAGTTTCTGTTTGTTTGATTTATTGTTTGGAACAGTAAAATTAGAGAAAAGTTGCTCAAACATCAGCAATTGTTGAGGATTTTCATCACCATCTTGTTCATCACAGAGGAAGTTGTTCCACTTTGGATTTCACTGATTCTGACTGACAACAAACAGCTACGAGAAAATATGCAAAAACGAGATCCATCAAAAAGATTGTAGCTTGAGAAGTTCTAGTTATTAGCAAGAAAACAAAGCTTGAAGCAACACAAGAAACTCAAGATTCAAGAATGACTGGTTAGAGTAGCCCCTTGTATACTATTGTCACAAGGGCCATGACTTTTAGCAGTCATCGAACGGTTCAAGTGCTGGAAAATAAACTTAACATCCAATCAAATATCAACCAAAACAGCATAATAGTACTAGTCACAAACTCTCCATAAAAATCAACTGAATATACTTCCATTTCATGACATCATAAGTGGAAGGGAATTTGTACTACTACAAAACAGATCAAAATAGAAATATACAAAAGGATATTAACTTAAGCAAAAGGTAGATGTCAAAATTAATTCAATCGTTTTCCATATACAATTATAGCAAGAAAGCCTACAGATTCTGTTCCCCTAGTGAAACGAAAAGCTCAATGCACCGGAGAAAGATGAGGAATCAAAAACAGGATTAAGCTCGCTGAACCTCGTGATAAATAGCTGGTAACTCCGAATTTGAGGAATGATGGTAGTTGAAATGATCTTTTGTCACTTATCTGCAGAAAGAATAGCATAAATATACTACAAAGAATCTTTGCAGACTTTAAACCCAATTTACTGCATGAAGTTGCAGATGCAGACCCAAGTCATCAATATTCTTCACATCCAGCTAGAGCTTTCAATCTGAGTTTGAATCGTAGAAGTCACTGGGACATGGCGTCATGACTTCAGATTCAAGAATCTGAACAACCCTGTGCATTGTGGGCCTGTCGTCGGGGTTTGAAGATACACACAGAGTGGCAACTGAAAGCAGGGAATCAAGGCTTTCAGTCTGCACTCGTTCACAGAGCGGATCAACTATCTCCATTCGTCTATTCTCAGATGCTAAATAATTCAGCTGCACGTTGAGTACGACAAAGATTTAGAAGACCAGTGATTTGAATAAAACTCTTTTTGCTTATTGAGTCAAAAAAATGCAGCTTAAAAGACTCATCGCGTCAAATCTTAAAGGGGTAAAGTTGGAATTACTTGTCCACCAGCATGCTTCCCTCTGCCTCTTTCCCTAGGTAGTGTCGTTCTCAACCTCCCCCACCCCAAAAAAAAAAAGCAAGGGAAGGCATATGGCAGGTAGTTCCAAAATCAGTGGGAAGAGGAACTGGAAGGAAGGTGGTGGCAAAAAACTTTTCAGCCTTACCCGTTTAAGATCTCACAAGATGCAAATATGATTAATTGCACTCCAATAGACAAATCAACATATCTTTGAGAGATGAGAACACATCAGTAAACAGAAAACTACAGTGTAACTCTTTAGGACAAACATTTAAGATGATATGAGCAATTAGCTCAATTAGTTTTTTTCTTCAGGTAATTTTAACCTTGCTCCAATAGAAACCTCAAGTGAAGCTCAAATGCATCTTTGCTGTTTGGGCTCTTATAGGGAAAAAGAATGAGACCATGATAAACTATGTCCATAACTATAAGATTTAGACTAATTTATGCATTTAGATCTTTTTAGATGGCAATTAGTTTTTCAGTAAATATTTACTCTTTGCATCAATCACTATATAGTGGTACTGGGTTGTATCATCTTTTGCTATGTTAGGTTGTTTTTATGTTCTTACTTTAGGAAGAAAAACAGACTTTATTCAAGTGAAGAGAATATCAGAGTCTAGAGATTGTTATGTTATCCATTTGAAGACCGTCCATTTTCCTCCCTAGCACCTCTTATTCAAGGAACAAATTTCACAACAACAGTTTACACCATTCATGTTAACATTGTTATTCCCATATACCATTAGAATTACAAGAAGATTTCGGAGTTGAAACACAGGGGAGACATCCTATTCAGATCCCCTATTTCATCCTTGTGGATTAGTTTTATGTTTGTATGTGTTCATCAGATTTTCCCAGTAACCTTAACCTTGCCAACAAATTGACATGACATTTGTAGGCTGTAAAAAATAAAGTTAGCTACCTTGCAAAAAGAACGTCAGGAATTTCAACCAAGGGAGAAAAACCTTAAATGATTAGAAGTAAGATGCCATTAAAGACATAACGTACCCATCCAACAATATTGAAACCCTTCTCGATATATGATGCATCAGTCGGGCGCTTTCCACTTATAACTTCAAGAACCAGAACTCCAAAGCTATAAACATCAGTCTTTTCAGTAGCCCTACCACTCTGCATGTATTCTTGAAAAAAAAAGTAGAAGAAAAACACATAAGCTCCAAAACAAACAGCAAAATATATCAAGTGAAGCAGAAATCAACTGCCCAAAGTGAAAGCACACAAAATCAGATTTCCATAATACAAATTCTTTAGCACATAGATAACCTCTCATCACATGTTACAAGTTGATGCAGCAGAGATGAATGTTCTAGAAAACAGTATTTCGATGTCTCACTTTATACTTCCCTCAAGAGAAAGCTTCGAAGTGGAACCATTTTCTCCCCCTCCCTCCCTCTCTCTGCCATTCAACTAGGCCTCATATAATTTTTCGTCATATACCAACAAATATTATGCACGAAAGACATCAAAAAGAAAGAATGGCATCACAGGTGCAACTTTTACAGACAAAAGCAATACAAAGGGGAAATCAGACCGCTCTATCCCCAATTTCAACTATTAGTAGCAGCAGAAATCCATCCATCCATAGTTTAATATTTGCAACTTCCTCAACAGAAGATGATGATAAATGTATAATCATTGGATGTACCTGGAGCTAAATATCCAAACGTGCCAGCTACAATTGTTGTGATGTGAGACTCCTCATCCCCGAGTAATTTGGCCAGTCCAAAATCAGATACCCGAGCCTCAAAGTTTCCGTCAAGCAAAATGTTGCTAGACTTTATGTCACGATGTATTACTCGAGGGGAACAATCATGATGTAGATACGCCAGCCCTTTCGCAGCTCCCATGATTACAGTCAGCCGTGCACCCCAATCTAACTGCTCAGATCTCTCTGTATAAAACATCGAAAATGATATTTTAAATGGACCCAGAAAACAATAATCAAATCTAAAACTCTCTACCCTGAATATATGAAAATATCTAAACAACAACAGCAATTTAACAAGCAAGATGAACTAGCTTAAAGGAGCATCATCTTTTTTATTGCTCTCTTTGCTTTCAGCATTGCTTTCCACCCTAGATGCTCAAAGCAAACATCATGTCACTGTCCATTTTCCTAATATGACACTCATTTTGCGACTCTATTGGATAGAACACTGACTCAACAAGATATTCAACCATTTTGACAATTCATTATCTATTCATAGTGAACATACCATACTATGGATAAAAATTAGCTAAACATTTACTACTACACCGTCATTTCCCATGGATGTAATACCTGTTGCTGGTGGGAGGTGGCAGGTCTACTGTGGAATTAGTCAAGGTGCGCCCAAACTGGCCCAGACACCACGGTTATCAAAAAAAAAAAAAAAAAAGCTAGCCGTCTGGTAAACTAAAGCAAAGGAGTTCAAATGTAAATTCAAAGACTCTTATAGAAACAAAATCCATATTCAAAGTTCTACAGCACTACAACAACTATGTCTCAATCCCAAACAAGTTGGGATTGGCTATCTGAATCTTAACTGACCATGTTTTCCATTTAAGCTCAACTCATGCCATCATCATATCAAAAGAATCTATAGCAATGTTTACACAAAACATAGAACATATATGAAACATCAATGACGCACCAAGATGCGAAAACAGTGTCTTGGTTAGTTAGCAAGTTATTCTCCACTATTTTTTAACTGCCTAGATGTGAACATTTCTAGAGTGCCATCTGCACCAGCCAAAGATGCAAGCATTATCCGCTTTATTTGTATTAAAAGGTAAGAAGTTTATTCGATCAAGCCAATGGATACGAATCCATGTATGTTTAGAGTTGCATTAGGACTCCAAATGCCAATCTTAGTCAATCCCATTCAGAAACTTCCTCTAGAGGCTGACAATACTTTTCCAATCAATTGCATATCAAACACTGGTTTTGCAGCATACCCTTCTGTCCCAGTGACTATCTGTCAGATTTTTTGAGACTATATTGCGTTGGCTGGATCAATCAAAATAGCAGTAGAAAGTGATCCCTGTTCATAATTTATCCTCATTCTTACTAGACCCCTGTCTAATATGTTTGCTCATATCTGCATATGGATTTTGCCTTTAAGAAACAGCAGGTTTCTCATGCTTCCACAAAAGCATATATATAATTGGTCTCTATTTACTGTTACTATTATTAAATTGTGCGTTTTATCTCCCAACTAAGCCACAGAACCCAAAGTTCAATCACAAGTGTTGTACAGGGAAGATAACCAACCCTATTGTGCTATGAATCTCAAGATTACTAAGATCTCAAATAATTTGCCAACTAGAAGAGGAAAACCAGAATTCTCACCAAACACAGCTTATTGTGATACAAGGATAAGAATTCGAGCGGAAAGTAGTTATTCTAGGAGGAAAACATCGAAGAGGATAATCACTAATTCAGGGTGTAAACCGAGATATTAGTTGAATGAGAAGAAGAAAACAGAGAAATTTGTATATCATAGAATGAATAGTCAGTAGCTTTACATCTCTATTTACACAATACAATTGCAAATACAAGCTTCAACAAAAATTCAACCAACAACAACAAGTATTCCCACAGCGTGGGGTCTGGGGAGGGTAAGATGTACGCAGTCCATACCGCTAACTCCGAAGAAGTAGAGGGGTTGTTTCCGATAGACCCCCGGCTCAAGATAAGGATAATAAACAAGGGGATGGATGACACAACCGAAATAAAGAATAGGAAATAATAGAATAAAATCACAGGAATATGAAATACGGGAAATAAGAGCAACACAGAATAAGAAAAATAGGAACTAAGCATTAGGAAATAGGATACCCACCTAGTAGTGACATACACACACATCCCAAAGACACCTATGTACACTGACCTATGATTACTAAATCCGGCTACACAAGAATTCTCCTGACTGCTAGCTACAACCCACACACTAACACTAGCCTTCTACACTAATCCTCGACCTCCACGCCTTCCTATCTAGGGTCATGTCCTCAGTAAGCTGAAGTTGCTCCATGTCATGTCTAATCACCTCCCTCCAGTATTTCTTCGGCCTACCTCTTCTCCTCCTGAAGCCATCCAATGCTAGTCCCTCACACCTCCGAACCGGGGCATCCGCGCCCCTTCTCATCACATGTCCAAACCATCTCAGCCTTCCTTCCCGCATCTTGTCCTCCACCGAAGCCACTCCCACCTTATCCCGGATAATCTCATTCCTAACTCTGTCCCCTTTAGTAAGCCCACACATCCAACGCAACATTCAACCAACAGACTTAGCAAAATAACTGCCTAACTAACAAATGAACAGTAGTAACTAATTCTGTGAACTGTGAACAGTGCTACCTAACTTTCAAATTCCACTACTAACTGTTTCTTTCTCTCTCGATTATTCTGCTACTCTCAACATTGTATCATATAGTTATTTCCGCAAATTAACAAACATTTTTACCCATTTTTACAAAGGGAAGTATGTCTCACCATGCAGAGCTTCATCCAGACTACCTCCAGATAAGAAGTCATATATCAGCAACTTTGATGTTGGAGAGTTGCAGTATCCTCGCAGATTTACCAGATACCGGTGCTTTATGCTCCCAAGAATTTCAAGCTCCCTTTCAAAGAATCTGTCAAAGCCTTCATTCATCTTGATAATTCTCTTCAAGGCAAATACATTGCCATCGTCCATTGCAAGTTTGTATACAGTTCCAAATCCCCCCGCACCAATAATGTGTTCTTCATTCAGAGCCTCCAGTTTTTTGATGATGTCCTTTGAAGTGTAAGGTAAATCCCCATGAAACATCACAATCGATGCACCTGAAAATTTAATAATTGGATAGTTAAGCCTTTTATGGGAATTTAAATCATAAAGCAGATAAAGATGAAGAACTTTATAATAGTAATTTCTAGATAGGTTCTAGATAAAAACCTGTGCCATCGATTGCATGACTTGTGCCATCATTTTTCCCCAGTCTCTTGTAGAGGAAACAGCCCCAGAAACACATAAGTGCCACCAAAAGCAGCGCACCCACAGTGGCAGATGCACTAATAAGCAGTCGACCATTCTTACTTTGGTTTTGGGCTGAGAAACATGGAAAGTATGAGATATTACCATGAAACATGAAAGGAAGGAAGTGAAATGATGAAAAGAAAAAAAACAGAGAAACAAAAGAAGCACTAGAAAAGGTTATGCATCCAAAGGCAAGTAACTATTTCATCAGGTCATGCTCTCAATACATAGTGCTTCTACCTAATGAATCCAAATACGTAAATGATTCCGCCATTTGAAGCAAAAAGTTTTCTTGCTAGAACCTATGAACAAATTCTTCACAAATATCATTTGAGATTCTAGTCAATAAAAATTACACAAAATCAAAAGGCAGTTGTAGCTATTGCAGTACAATGAGTAACCCCCATATATTAGAAAATTAAGAATATGAAAATACAGAGACGAGCCAAAAAGAATGTAAGCTAGTTCTTCCAGTTTTAGAAGAACAAAGAAATCTAGAATACCTACAAAAACAATAATTTATACTAGTCATGTTCTCTTGTCTACTTCTAAACTGTTTTTGTCTTGAGCCGGGGGTCTATCGGAAACAACCTCTCTATCTCACCTCTAAGGTAGTGGTATGGACTGCGTACACTTACCTCCCCAAACCCCACTTTGTGGGAATATACTTGGTATGTTGTTGTTGTTGTTATGTTCTCTTGTCTACTTGAGTAGGAAATTCTGAAAAGGACAAGTTGTTATCTTTAGCAGCTGAAAGGCTAAGAATCCTTTTTTTGAGACCGCCAAATCTGTTGGGTCCATTAGGACCAACCGCAACCTTAAAAACTAAGGGATAATGGGTCCACCCCTCTACTCCTTTCCACTTAAATACCAGGCTTATTTCAAATGGCGCAGGGATGGAACTTGTGACCCAAGTCACAAGTCCCTCAACCTTTGCCACTTGAACTAAGCCCTGGAGGCAAATGATTCTGTCACAAGGAGTTCTTGAGTAGATGAGAAATGATTCAGTCAATATTAGCATATGCCCTCACCCTTACCGACAGAAAATTGGACTTGATATCTGAATACTATTTTATGTTGATAATGGGTAAACATTTACCTGAAACCGGGGAGCCAGCAACTGAAGAACCTCCAGTGTTACAGTCCCGACTGACTTGCTTGCCACACAAGTTACGATTTCCAAGAAAGCTGTCATAAATTTAAAATCAGAAATCATGTAAATCAAGCCAACCAGTGCTTACTTTGTCAATTAAACTTTTAGGTCAAAATCATGTCGGGCAGCCATTTTGTGCACATGGAAATCCATAACAATTCTTTCTCCCCTTTCCAATAATAGGTACTACTCAAGATTCAAGAAATCACTGTATCAAAAGCAAATGGATGTATCAAATGTTACGACTACATACCCTTCATTTCATTAATACCCAATTAACTAACCAGTGTGGCTAAGGACTTTCAAGAATTTGAGGACCTCAATCCTAATTTCAAATGCAATTGACCATTAAGCCAACACCCTCAGTGTCATCCCAGAATTAATCAAAATTATTTTTGGTGGATTCCTAAAAACAAACAGTTGGGTAACAAGAGGACACTGATATTTGAAAAAAGAAATAATATGGAGTTGATAATGATGCTGCAAACGATATAGACATACATTATCTATGTCAACAATACATAAACCAAGCAGAGTATCTGAGGAAAGAAATGATTATAAGTAATACAGATAATATAGATGCTTTGAAAATTCAAATGCACTTAACAAGAAGGAATTTTTGTATTGGTGTTACTTACGAATCATTTCCAAATTTGGCAAGGTTTCCATCTGAAGGTATTTCACCAACCAAGAAATTTGTTGACACATTGCTGTTAAAACAACAAAGATTAATTCCGAGGCGCAACCCTCACCCCTTGAGTGACGTTTAACACTTTTAAGTTATTGGTTACGTCAAAAAAAACTTATAGAGCACTCACAAACTGCCAAGACTATTCAGCTTGCCAAGGGATGGTGGAACACCTCCACTGAGAGTGTTGCTTGAAAGATCTCTGGCAAAAGTAACAAAACCAACATCAATTGGTTGTACTGTAGAAGCAACTACTAAGCTCAACAATCTATCACTTGTGCAGAACTGAGATAGGTCAATTAGATTTGCATCTCAGGTTACAAGCATATAAAAGGTAATAAGAAAATTTCATCCAGATTAAATCAAACTCACAAGAGAAAATGACACTTTTTCCTATGTTAAACCCTCTTTCTTTTTTTCAATAAACTGCTCTGTAAAGCCCTTTTTATTTCTCAATTAGGTTTCATTCCATTTCCTGGAACAGTAAAGAGGTAAAATATGCATGAATTTCCTTTGCTCTTTAATGGGAAAAGAAAGGTTGCACCAGTATAGAAAGAAAAACATTCAGGCCAGGTCCCTAAGATATGAGACATGTAGAAGAATTTGGTTGATATGATGGTCCCTCTTCACTATAAATCCTGCCAGCTAATTCATGAAATCCTCCAGTTATCTCAGACCACAATGATGCTACACTGTGAAGCACCAGTTATTGCATCAGTAGAGAAGATGATACCACCATGGGGCATACAAGTAACTCTAGACAATGGAGCAATGACAACAGAACAAATGAATCTCCAGCTGCCTCTTGTTCGAAGACTCTTCATGGTCAGAGGGAGGGAAAATGCACGAGAAGGATGTTCAAATTAGCAAGGAAGATGACAGGATAGCAGGGTAGAGGCTGGGTCATTTAGGACAATGGAGTGTAGTAACAATCAACATAAGAAAAATACACCTTCATGTCTTAAAAAGTAAAAAGTAGAATAGAAGCTCATACGGCAAGCATACAGTTGAATTTGAGTTTGTGTGAGATGAAGGAACAGGCAAAAGCGTGATTATTTGGCACTGAGAAGAAGGGTAGGATGGAATTGATAAAGCAAAACCTAACGAAGGGCTGACTGCAAGTAGTAGAACCACAGAGCAACAAGAATCTAATTGCAATGATAAGTTTTTGTTTCTACTTAGTTTTCATATGAGCTGAGGGGAAGTAGAACCACTTTTGACTGAAAATGGCATTTGAACCTCCAACATATATGGTTGAAGGTGTGTAAGCTCACCGAGGTATTAGTTTTAGAAAGTGCAAACTTTCAAAAGTCAAAAATGGAAAAGGTTGTATCTTTTATTCTAGGGTTATCTATATAATGATAGATATTTTAGTTGCATGGGTACAGTCATTTACAAAAACCTAATGTTATCCAAATATCATGCTTGCATATGCAAATTAAGGTGAACAGACCATGCAGGAGCTTGAGATCTGTAGAACAGCATGCACATAAAATAGAATCAAAATATGAGACAGAAAGTCTTACAGATGCTCAAGCTCAGGAAGGTTTCCCAAATCAGCAGGAATCCACCCGCTTAAATAATTACCCTGTAGAAACCTGCATAAAAGAAATAAAAATCCAAGAAAATTAGCTAGCATGTCCATGATTAACTTTGTAATTTCAAATTCTAAAGCAACACCAACCAAAACAGACGCTCAAACCACTCTAGAACATATCAAAAACAAAATACAGCTTTAGTTGGGTTTTTTTTTTTTTTTTTTAAAAGAATACAGCTTTAGTTTGTCCGATTTGACATTTCAAGATTAGTAGCATACAAGGACTACAACACCTATCAATGGCAAGATGGCTGTGCAACATGAACGGAGATGAAGTGACTAATCTATACATGAACTAAAAGAGTATGAAGATAAAATGTGGCCACTCTCCATAGGGATATTGAATGTTGCACTCAACTTTGTATGCCCAAAACAACAACAACAAACCCAGTATATTCCCACATAGTGAGGTCTGGGGAGGGTAAAATATACGCAGTCCATACCACTACCCCCGAGGGAGTAGAGAGGCTGTTTCCGATAGACCCCCGGATCAAGACGAAGGACCGTAGACCAAAAGGCGAGCAAAATGATAAAATAACAGAGAAGCATGATCCACAAAAAAGAAGTGCAATTACCCAACCAAAGACCCCCCTCCCCCAAATCTAGAACTACCAACCAAGCTACGCCTAACCCTCCTACTTACAGACTACGACTCGACCACACACCTTAGCCTCTAACTTTGTATGCCCAAACTCTACAAAACAAAATGCCATTTACTGTTTGTATAAGTATCCTTGTTACTTCGCAAAAGGAGGATCGACCATAATATCATGCATAAATTCTGTTAATGACTGATCATAAAATTCCAACCATTGTATTAATGCAAGTTCCCTCCGAAAATTGAGTCATGACTCATAAGGATATGGTGTGGTTCAGGATTAGTATGGTTCAGATGGTAGTGAGGTTAAGGGGAAGAAGGAAGAGGTGGGAGGTGGGAGGTGGGACTGTGGAGCAGCTGAAAATGGAATATTGTATCCCCAGGAAGTCCTCCAATAGCATTTAAACTATGTTGGAGTTCTTCATATTCACACAAGCGCTTCCATTTCAAAAAATATTCACACAAGTGCTTAATAGCAGAAACTCAAGCACCTCAATAATAGAATAGAATTACTTATGCAGGACACGCCAAAGAAGTTCATTGCAAAACTTACAAAGATTTCAGCTTTGTACAATTTCCCAATGTAGGAGGTATTGTCCCATAGAAATTATTGTCATGAAGAGCTCTGCATTTGTGGAGACTTGTGTTAGCATAATATAGTGGTACTGAAAATACGTAAAAACCGAGAATAGGAGGGAAAAGAAGCATACAGAAACTGCAACTGGTCTAGCTTCCCAATATCGGGTGACAAATATCCACTCAGTTTGTGATTAGGAAGGCTTCTGGATGATGAGAAGACAAAAATTGTAGTAGTTAATAAAATAGTAGACCTCAATATGAAATAAGGTACGTTAGAAGCAAAGTATCAGTGTGTTCCAAGTTAAATTAGTTCAATATAAAATATGGAAAGCAACTCATATCTTAAATACAAAATTTCTTAGAGGCAAAGTTTTGCAGTGATACTCAGATGAAGATACCAAATTCAGGTCATTTGACAAGTAGCACTGTTAAATGGTGCTAGAGGATCAGCCCTACAGAAATGCAACATAATGTGATCGAAAACCATTTCCACATACAGTCAAGCAGCTGTAATTCAGTTCTACAAGATCAAATATCCACTTTGATCCAGAAATTATTGTATCTCAACTACTGGGGATTCTCAGCATTTCATATAGTGCTATTTTAAATCAAAATGTTTCAGATATTTCAGAATTATGGAGCCCAAAATAAATGTGTTAAAAGTAACTAGAACCACAAAAATGCCATCACCAGCAGAGATGTTTTAACAATAATACAGATACTCACAAAGATGTAACTCTCTTTGATTTTGGGTCACATTGTACTCCTTTCCAGCCACATGGGTCAGAATCTTCTGGTCTCCACTTCTCAAGAACGCCATCAGAACCAGTTATTGAGATCCTAAAATTGACAAGTGCTTGACCTGCAAAGATGTAGAAAAGAATAGAGTATGGACTAAATCGTAACTCTTACAAGATGGAACAAGCTTCAGATATTAATCAATTATCAAGTGAGGCAGTCTAGTATTACATTCATGTAATGTATAAAGTAACAACTGAAAAGAAACTCAACAGCATTAGAACATCAGAAGATTGCAAAAATCCAATTATTGAGGGAAACACGCTTCAATGAAAATCACCCCACAATCATCTCAACTGAATAACAGAAATATACTGGCCCTTTATTTGGGAAACTGGCAAAGAAACTAGACCTGTTATATCATCTAGATCAAGCATGTTAAATATCTTATCATACTCTCACCAATTAAAATCACTTAGCTCATGGCCTGTAACTAAATAGACAAATTCTGAAGAAAAGAGTATAGTAGCATCATACCATCAGGATTGAGTGCTAGCGCAAATCTTGAGAAAATGCAAAGCAACAGCACGCTTAAAAACAACAGATCCGGAGTTTTCAAAGAGAAGCTGCCCATCTCGGCGTTGATCGAGCATAATAAGGCTACTGAAAAACATCTGGCAGACTAGGCTGCGCTGCGGTTCCCTCGGACATACAGTAAACAAGATGTAACACCCAGAAACCAGCAATAGGAAATGAGAAATGCTCCCTGGAGGAACACAAACAAAGCAAAAGATATTAGAAAGAATCCTGTAACGATCAAGAACTATTATGAATGAAATAATGAAGAAATACTTAGACAAAAAATGTAAAGATATTCTCACACATCGGTGCACATCATTTCCTACTGTTTTGACACTACACTGATATGTAGTTGGCACTTCTGACTTACAAAAAGCGAACGGAAAACATTAAATTATCCTCTGGAATCATGTACGCCAAGTGAAGGCTACATCTGGCAATCTAGAATAACTTACAAAACATAGAGTTGGAAGGTCATACCAAAAAAATTACTAGTCTTCCATTGTACTTTTGCGACCCAAGACTCTTAGGGATCGTTTGGTAGGGTGTATAAGAATCAGTGTTTTAAAAGCCGTTCGCGGGGAGAGCCTCAAGGCGAGGCATAGACAAGACACACCGAGGTGTTATAGGGAGGCGAAAGTATCGAAAGGCGTACGCCCCACGATTTAGGGTGTTCGCAAGTATCGAAAGGCATACGCCCCACAATTTAGGGTGTTTGCCTAAGCATTGGAGTGCAAGTCCAAAAAAATTACTATGAAATTCCTAATTTAAACGTAATACTAAAATATTTGATTTTTAAATACTTAAATACTCAAATCAAAAGTAAAAGAAAACTTACAAGTCACATTTTCAAATGTATTTGCCGGTGGGTATCAACGGTGCCGCTACTCAAGAAGGTACTTGGAACACACTTTCTACTTCCTAGTTCCTTTCTTTTCTTTCAGTTCTTTTGAAGTCACAAACTAACTAATTTTCAAGTTGTTTACTTTTTTTCTCTCTTTTAAATATACGATATGTGGTAAATTTGGTGATTTATCTCTTTTAAAATACTTATTTCTAATTATATTAATTTATAAATATTAAAAATTAAAGGATCCATGGGGCTTATGCCTCATCACCTCGGGGCTTACGCCTCACCACGTACCAGGTAAAACGCCTTGCCTTACGCCCCCCCAATTAAAAATAAGGTGTATTAGGAAAATTGAGATTAGTTATGCTAGGAATAGTTGTGCTGAGATTATTTCTTACACAATTTGATATTAATGGCCCTGGTATTGCTAATGCCATGGATTGCTATGTTTAGTTATACACCCTGTAATACTGGATAGAATGTGTACTAATGCATGTATTAGTTATACATACGTTGAAAACACTACCAAAAAGGTACTAAATCATACCATGGTTAATACATGTATCATTTCTCAAATACATCCTACCAAATGACCCCTTACTTGATAACCAAATAACTTCAGTACATCTATTATAGAATACAGAAAAAAAAAATTCCAATAAGTAGAATACAGAAAAAAAATTTAGTTGAGAAAAATTCAGCAAAAAAGGAAACAGCCTCTCTACCTCCACGAGGTTAGGTGTAAAGTCTGCATACACTTTACCCTCACACACCCCGTTTATGAGATTACACTGAATATGTTGCTGTTGTAAAATTCAGTGAAATGATAGAAATATACATAAACTGTGTGACCTCTTACTGGATAGCCAATAACTTCAGTACATCTATTATAGAATAGAGAGAACATTTTTGTACGATAAGTAGAATACAGAGAACTGCCATGTGATCAGGAGGTCACGGGTTCGAGCCGTGAAAACGGTCCCTTGCAGAAATGAGAGGTGAGGCTATGTACAATGGACCCCTGTGGTCCGGACCTTCCCCGAACCCAACGCATAGCGGGAGCTTTAGTGCACCAGGCTACCCTCTTTTCAGAATACAGAGAACAAATTTAGTAGCCGTTTGGCCATAGAAATTTTTTTCTTTTTTCCGAAAAATTATTTCACTTTAGTGAAAAAAGTGAAAACACGTTGCGTTTGTCCATGAATTTTCCAACTCCAATTCCGGAAAATTATTTGAAAAAGTGAAAACAAGTTTTACTTGTTTTTCACTTTTTTCACTCATACGTCTCACACAATTTCAAAAACAACTTTAATTTATATTCATGGCCAAACACAACTCCAACTCCAACTTCATCTTCAACTTCAACTCCAACTCCAGAAAAAAATAATTTTTATGGCATGAGAAAATTCAGCAAAAGTGGAAACAGTCTCTCTACCTCCACGAGGTTAGGGGTAAAGTCTGTGTACACTACCTCCCCACACCCGGTTTATGAGATTACACTGGGTATGTTGTTGTAAAATTCAGCAAAATGATAGAAATAAACATGAACTGTGTGAATCAAGGAAGAAGGCTACTGAAGTTTCAAGTTTTCTATTAAGAAGTATAGTCCCTTCTACCTAGATCAAGTTTCAAAGAATGCTACTTAGCTGCCTGGATCTTGCTGCATTCACGTTACCCACCGCAAGGAGATTGTTAAACCTTCGTTGATAAAGGATACTCATGCCATTCTCATCTTCCTTTAAACCTCAACTTCGTTATCCATAAGTGCACTATCCAAGAGTTTCCAACTAATAGTCTAAGACTCAACTCTTTATCTTCAGAGAGTAACTACAAACTCCAGAGCAGGACCATGCTATATACACATAATCCCTTCAGCAAGCAGACTGTAAACAAAATATAATCATGCAACTTCCTTCCAATCAAACTAAAGGTCTAACTGTCAGGTGTTTATCTTCAGAAAGTGATCATAATTAATCTCCAAACTTAGGCCCCGTTTGGCCATGAAAATCATAATTCTCCGGAGTTGGAGTTGGAGTTGGAGTTGGTCATAAATATAAATTAAAGTTGTTTTTGAAATTTTGTGAGAGAAGTATAAGTGAAAAAAGACTTGTTTTCACTTTTTCAAATACAATTCCAAATTGTATTTGGAATTCTCATGGCCAAACACATTATGTTTTCACTTTTTTCACTAAAGTAAAATATTTTTCCGGAAAAAAATTAAAAGTCTTCATGGTCAAACGGCTACTTAATCTATTCAGTTTCACTTCTCGTCGAAACAGTATGCTAAAGTGAGTGGATATTGTTCCCAAGAAAAGCCTTAGTTTATTGTGGCCAATATTTGACCAACAGTGTTTAAATTGTTTGGCCAAATATTATCCCCGAATACTAAGAATACGCCATATTACAAATCTTCACCTTGGTCCAGTTTTGGATGATATAGCTAATATATTCCATCTTCTCCACAAAATCCCTAATGGGCCAAATCAATTTTCATAAATACTAAGCAAAGCTTAATCTTGGCAATTGGAGGCTTTGTAAACATGTTAGCAAGATTGTCTCTCGTATTGATCTTCTGAGCATAGACCTTTCCTTTATCCGTGGTTTCCCAAATAAAGTGATACTTCACATTGTGTTTCATCCTCTCATGGTATATCTGTAGTCAATGAATGGCACTTTACCTATCGTGTGGAATGAAGACTAAGCTCAACAAGAAGACCAGAATGCCCATTTGGATTAGCTAAATAAAAGTAGCTTCAAAGCACTTGGGGTTTAAAAGCACTTTTGAAGTGTTGTGGCTGAATTAAAAAAATGCAATTACGTGTTTAAATAGAGGTGCTGAAACTTAAAACAAGTAGTAGCTGTGTTTGTGAAAAATGTTGATAAGCACTATTTTCTTTTAAAATAATAAAAATGCCATTAAAGTAGTTAACACTAAATATGAACTGATTATTGCAAGATTTCAATTCTGGATTGACTTTAGCACAATAAAGTAATTTGTGTTTAAATTTATTTCAAGTTCTAAACTTATTGGATAAAACTATTTTAATTTATGACGGCATACTCACACCCTTTAACTATTTTATACCTTGCAGCTTCAACCCCTGTAATGCCTTCTTTTTTCTTGACGAAACCATTTGCATCCAACAATTCTCTTTCCTAATGGTGGTTTCACAAGAGACTTGAGTACCATTCTTGTGAACAGCGTTATCAAAGGCACGCTTAAGCCCTAAAGCGAGGCTCAAAACGTGTTGACACTTCTCCTCGCTTAATATGCGCTTCAGCGTCATCATCAAGGTTCTAAGACATACATTTCATTTCCAATGAGCCTCTTCTGAAAAGGCAACACTAAACAATTGATATTTCACTTTATCATAATCTTTTCAATTTCTTTGTTCATATATGTATCATTCATGCTTATAATTATTAGTTTTGGACATATATTTGTATGTTTTCTCCCTTTGCACCTTTTTTCATTAAAGCACACGCCTATTTTGCACTTTGTGCTTAAAGTTCCTTAGGACCTTGGAACTTTTTTGAGTTTTCTGCTTTTGATAACACTGCTTGTGAAAAGGCTCAATTTCATGATGGTGGTTTCACTAGTCTCATCTGATGGTTCCAACAAAATCATGTCAATCCCCATCTTATTAAATACCCAATCAACATGCTTCTCACTTCAGTCAATTAGCAATATCCATGGACTACAGGAATCTGTTTCATGTAGCTAGACAATGAAATTTCTAATATAACGGCATTCTACCATGTATTACTAGTTCCCAGAATCCTAGTGGCGGCATATGCTTAACCTTTAACTACTCAAACCCTAACCAGAAACCAACCAATTACAATCATGAACCAACTATAGGGCAATTAAAAGTACCATTTCCACTTCACCAGAACACATTCAGCCTTTAAGCCAAAAATTCATCTACAGGAACTACAGAGTTACAGCAATCCCACAAAAAACAGACAAAATACATAAAACCAACGTACACCAATCACAGCCTTGAGTACAATCCAGCAAAAGACCCATCTAAACAAACATCAAGAAAATCAAACCTTTATACACACACTAACAAAACAAAAAAAAAAAGTCAAAAACCTGAAATGCAAACATGAACCAGCAGTCATCAAATCCGAGAACCAGTGCACACCCATTAAAGCACTCAGTATAATCCATCAAAATTTCCAAAGAAGAGAATCATCTAAACAAACAAACAAAAATCAAAGTTTTATGTATACTCTTACTAAACCTCAACCACCAAAACCCCTTTAGGCCAGAACCAAGTACACCCATCTAAGCATTCAGTAGAATCCAATAAAAGCTCTAAAAAAGAGTCATCCTAAACCTGAAAATGCAAACATGAACCCACCGTCACCAAATCCCAGAACCAGTGTGTACACTCATTAAAGCACTCAGTATAATCTACCAAAATTTCCAAAGAAGAGAATCATCCAAACAAACAAACAAACAAAGATCAAAACTTTATCCATACACCAACAAAGCACAACCAGCAAAACCCCTTTAGACCAAAACCAAGCAGACTCATCTAAGCACTTAGTACAATCAATACAACAACAACAAACCCAGTGTATTCCCACAAAGTGAGGTCTGGGGAGGGTAAGATGTACGCAGTCCATACCGCTACCACCGAAGAAGTAGAGAGGTTGTTTCCGATAGACCCCCGGCTCAAGATAAAGAATACTAAACAAGGGGACTTAGTACAATCAATAAAAGCTCTAAAAAAGAGTAAACAGTTAAAGCATTATAACATGCTAAACACACATAAAGCAGTAGCTGAAAATACAAACATGAGCCCACCACCACCAAATCCCAGAACCAGTGTACACCCACTAAAGCATTCAGTACAATCCACCACAATCTCCCAAGAAGAGAATCATCCAAACAAACAAACAAAGACCAAAATTTTATGCATACACTAACAAAACCTCAACCACCAAAACCCATTTAATCCAAAAAACAAGTACCCCCATCTTTTTTTGAAAAAAAAAAAAAAAAAAGTACCCACATCGAACCACTCAGTACAATCCAATAAAAGCTCTAAAAAGAAATGTGTCATAAACAAAAATAAAAACTTTAAAACAAAGATAAAAGCAGTAGCTGAAAATGCAAATATGAGCATACCATCACCAAATCCCAGAACCAGTGTATACCCATTAAAGCATTCAGTACAATCCCCCAAAATCCCAAGAAGAGAATCATCCAAACAAACCAACAAAGATCAAGGCTTTAAGCATACACTAACAAAACCACAACAACCAAAACCCCTTTAGGCCAAAACCAATGTAGCTCTGGAAGAAAAGTGTCATGTTAAACTATAACAAAAATTAAAAACTTTATAACAGATATAAAAGGGCGGTACCTGAAAATGCTAGATTCGATCTGCAAGTGAGTAACCAACATTCAATTCCCAGCTACACTCAAAACAAATAAAGGCCAGAAAGAGAGAGAAAGAAAGGAAGATAGGAAAATGGAACTTTGAGCTGTAAAGTTGCAAGTACAAAGATACATACAAAACAACACATTACACAGAGAGAGAGAAAAAAAAAGAATAACACAAAAGCTTAAGCCTATGACAGAGTGTTAATTTTGGCTGTTCTCTGTGTATAATAATTCCTCGTTCCCTATTAACTCAGCACATAAGCGAAATTAATTATTATTGCACAGTAGATTTTAGTAGCATGGACAACACACATTATGTTTTTTTAATAGTATGGATAAATAAAGATGACAAAGAAAATATTAAGAGGTTGTTTGGTTTGAGGTATAAAAAATTCAAGGAAGAAGTTATCTCGAAATAAAATAAAAGATCACTTAATCTCTTATTTGATTGGAGGGTTAATCCAACTCGGGATAACTAATCCCATATTAGTTATCCCGAGATAACAATTTTCCAACCAAAAGACCCTAAAGTTATACAGTAACAATTTATCTTCATTTTTAATGAGTCTTGCATTTTTTAATTTAATAATAATTCAATTTTAAAATACTTTTTTCATAATTAATAGAATAATTTATAAATAAATTATTTTAAATCATAAATTTAAAAAAAAAATGAAATTAAATTTTATGTTCAATTAAACTACATATCACATGAAATGGGACAAAAGAGTAAAAAAAAATATATTTGTTGTTTGAATTGAGTGTTGGTAGATTTGTGATTTTGAGGAAGAAAGGATAGTGTTGTGGAAATTAAAAGCGGATGAACCAATGAGATTGGAGTGGGTTGGCACGTGAGAGAGTGACTCTTCAAACGTGCGACCGACGCTTTGGTGTTTGGCGTGGGAGTGGTGGGGGATACAAGCTACAGGTATTTAATTTTGGTCGACCAACTTTTTTATCTCCATAAAATAAGAGCTTTATCGTTTGATTTATTGTATAAACAAAAATTCACTCTATTAACATGTTTGCTTTTGGAGTAAATTTTTGGAGAAATAAAAAAAAATAGTTTCTGTAATATATTTTCTTTTCAACAAACAGTTGAAAAAAATTAACCGTAAATACAAGACGGTTTATCAATTCAAAAATATTACATTAGATAATAAAAAATATAGAGCAAAAAGTACACCTATAAAAATTGTATCATATTCAAAAAAATAAATTAAAAATAGCAAAAACTACAAAATTGTCCATCTAAATATAAATTTCCATTAGTTTTCTTTTTTTTTTCTATAATTCTCGTCGAGTGTAATAGGAAATACTCTACAAATATTTGATGAAGACTGAATTATCAATTTTTGACTAACTTGAAGGATCAAGTTCAGTGCATGCAATTTTGGTTCTTTTCGATAAAGTTTTATATTGCAAATATAATTATATTTGACTTCTGATTTAAAATTGATGCGTTCATTATGCAGTAATATGTAAATTGAAATATGCATGAGAAATATAATATAAGAATTTGTGTGAATACATAAAGTAAAAGCATCTAAAACAAGGAGAAAATAAATCATTTAAATAACAGGACTTAAAATCACGATAATTCGTATTTGATTAATTAGTGAAGTTAAATATTTAGCATTAAATATTACATTGGGTTGGTGAGTTGTTCTTCAATTTGAATCAAAGATCTATGTTTCAAGTTTTCGAATAAAGTTTGATGTGGTATGAAACCTTTACCATCTAAAATGAAATTCTATTGTAAATGTGAATTAGTTAGACCCAAGTCAATATCAGTGTAGCAGAGAATCGAGGGTCATGTCGGTTTTGAATCATCATTTTTAAGTTGTAGCCGAGTAATTTCTTTTTCAAATATAACCACTTTAATAAGATAGAAGTTGCAGAAAATGTGTGTTCAAACATTTTTTTCAATTGACGTTGTAGTCTTGAAATACCTAAACTTCAAACAATTGTCTATATGGAGTTGTTGATAAAAAACTGTTTATTTGAAAATCACTTTTATAATTGCTAGTTTAACCGCACATGTCTTGCACGTGTAACGTTTGATTATTTAAAATTAAATAATTTATCTATTACACAAATTTTTAATAAGTGTAAAACTTTAAATCACTTTTTCAAGATTCTTCACACTTTATTATAATAATGTAAACATAAACATATATTTTAGTGTAACCACATATATATTTTACCACCAGAAGTTTCAAGTGATTGATGGATCATCACTTTTGCGTTGCCATGCAGTACCCCTTTCCTTTGCTGCCAGAGGCTAGGAGAGACCCGCCAATTGAACCATATTTGTGGTACGGTTATTTTTTCTATATTTAAAATTTTTCATTGTTTTTAAAGTCAAATCTTTGCAAAATCCTGGATTACATTCTTATTACGTACTTAAAACTTTTAAACAATCAAGATTTCTTAAATTTTTCTTATTCTAACACTTTTATATTTATTTCTAAATTTTTCAAATCTTCTTAAAATCAAATTTAGTTGATTTGTAATTCTTAAACTAATGAAAAAAAGTATTCGTTGTCATTAATTCTGATGATTTCTAATAAGGAGAGGTTTTATCATAAATATATTTAATTAATTTTTAACTCTTAAATATTAGAAAAAATTAGTGAAAAGACGATTTTATCTAAAGTAAAGACTTTTAATGAATTGCAAAAAGTTCAAACAACATTTCTAAGGCCTTTCACACTTTTAATATATTATAGATATAGATATAGATTATAGATTTTTGAAACGGTGCTTTTAAAAATAAGCAATTTGTGTTTGGTGAATTCATTTGAAAAGTGTTTTTGATAAACAGATTGTATTTGACTAATCTTTTTCAAGAATTGCTTTTAGAGACAAATGACGAAAAAAACATATATCAATGAACTCTTTTTTTAAAACAAGAATTGCATTAAAATAAATAAGGGAGATGTTTACCCGACATTTATCAGTCAGGATTTAGTACAAAAATTTATGAGTCTTATTCTGGGGAGAAGCATTACAGCGTTTAACACATCTAATAAAATAAGTTTCCACTATGTCTGCCCACACAGCTTGGTGTGCACACATTGGTGGAACTTAAAAAAAAGTAGTCTCCGATTTGATCTATGAGGCAACCCCCAACTTTGTCAGTGCATCAGCAACTCCATTATGTTCTCTATAGCAATGGGGCACTATCGAGCTTTCTAATCTTCTTAGTCTTGACCTACAATCATCAATAATTTTACTATAGAGAAGATTACCCGAAGATAGCATAGACAAAACCTCAAAAGAGTCGATATTAATTTCAATGGGAACCAAATGATTAACCTCTACTAACTGTAAGCCTTCTTTGAGAGCTAAAAATTCCATATGATTGTTAGTAGATTAAGGAAAATCCTTACAAAAGCCCATAACCCAACCACTAGAGTTATTTCTCACTACCCCGACAATCCCACCTTTACCCAATTCCATAGACAAGACTTATCAGTGTTAAATTTGAACCTACTAGCATACCCCAATCTTGGGTAAGACGGACAACTACTGTAAGAACTCATACTATACAAATGACATAGATGAGAAAATAAATCACTATATGAATGAAATTGCTAATTCTAATAAGAAGTTGTACAGACAATATCAAACCAACTGGCCAAACTGATATAGATTACATGTGAAACTATGAATACATATGATAACTTTACAATGTATACAAAGCCTCGAAGAGAATCCATAATTTTACAACTATCAAAATGTAAATGTTAAAGACTCGACTAGACCCAGAATCAACTTAGAGCTTACAACAGTCGTTGAGTATTTTTTGTTTCTATTAGAGAGATTTACTAGAACTTGTACCTGCAACATGGAATGCTAGTCCCCCGAGGGACCTCGGTACGAAATAATGTACTAACTATGTAATGCATAAAGTAACCAGAAGTAAAATAAAAGATCAATGAAATCAGGGATCAATGTATAAATGCATAGATAAGGATGAATGGCCACTTTTACTTACACTCATGGAATCTTGTATATTACATACTTTTTTTTACTTTAGTCTACTTTGCTTTATCATCTTTTGTAAGCCATGTGATACATATGACCAGATGATCTGTGGTAAAAGAGGACAACCTGTGCTAGACATTATACCCTTGAGATTAGAATCGACTCATGCTAGGTTTTTCTTTCACTGCTAGGATATTACCCGATAATGGGCTCGATCAATGCTACCTGTTTCTTTCACCACTGGAATACCACCAATGAAATCATGTATTGGGAACGGCCCATCTAAGCTTTTTCCCTGAGCTACCATCCATATATAAACATATTTGTTTTACTTTATTTCTTTAATCTTTGAGATTGTTATTTTGGTGACCACAATATTATTAAGCTTTGGGACTATAGACCAGTACTAAGAAATACGTGAATATGCACTTGAGGCAACAACAATGAAGTAGCAAGCATTTTTAATAGCAATGTAATACCATGGATCTTAAATGACACAATCAGTACTTTGACATATCAAATGGAACATAGGTGCATGTCGAGTGAAGGCATCCAACTCAATCTAAAAGATAGGTTTTCTAGACAGCGATATTGTTAAATACTTAGAAAACAATATCAAATGAAAGGTACATAAACATGAGAACTATGAGTATGTGGACAGATTTGATTTAGGGACAAATACATATTTCAAATAAGGAGATCAAACTATAGAATGGAACGAGTAGAAATTTTGCGAGGTAACATTATAGACTACGACAATAAAAGTGATGTCCAATGAAATGAACATATAAATGTGTGAGAAAATAAAGTATGTTATCAAATAGACAATTAAACAAAGTTGGTAGTAAATGGGCAGATTGCGAACCTAACATATGAGCACACTTACCATGTGTAATCTAGGGTCTTATTGACATGTAGAAGAGGACATTAGACAAGGGTTTGAATGGAAGTTTAAATATACAAATCTAGTAATAAACACATATTTAAAGTACTTTGACACATTTGTGAGATCATAGAAAGTAGGAACAAGGTCATTAGTAATGTTGAAACATACATCATGTCTATATACCCTTTACTAGGGATAACACTTAGGAAGCTCACTTTTTTTGTAGTAATATGAGAATTCATGCCAAAGAATATGGAATTGAATAGTCTTACATACCTTGTTGTCCAGCTACGGTGCTACGGTGAATTTAACTTCTCCCCTTCGGATGAGTTAGCCTCTAACCCTTTAAAGGGGAATCCTTTTGGCCGACTTTCTTGGCTAATTTTGGGCCATAAATGGTCAAGTAGGTGATGCAACTACTTTTCCATTTACTTGGGCTCTGTGGACTCAATACTTGTTGGGCCTTGGCTGCCGATTCTTCTCATATTCTTTCATTAAGTTTGGGCCAAAATTAATTCAAGTAGGTAGTGATGTACTTGGATAAATAATTTGGTCAAAGGAGTCTTATTTGGTGATGCACCTACTTAGTTCTTAGGTTGGTTAATAACTCAAAGTAGGTGATGCACCTATTTGTCACCTACCCTACTAGTTTAATTTAAGTCAAACAAGCAGCTCACTGACTTTATTTCATTTTTCAAATCTTAATCCTTTCTACTTACTTAACATTTATTTATACTAGGTCATTTAGAACCTTAAAATAGAATGTCACCGTGTTATCTCGTTTCAACTACTTTCATTAGGGTTAACTTGGTGTATACATGCTAAAATATTTGGGGTATTTCAATACCATTCAAACTGTTTTAAACGATCGATCACTTAATAAACTTGGTTCCTTTAAACTATACAATAAGACTACCTCAAGCTTCAATATAAATTGAAATAGTGTAAGTAGAATACTGGTTGTACTTTAACATCAACCACCACCTTTTACCATCTCAAGTTTAAATATTTTGTCGATTCACTTAGTCATATATGTATGTGTTGGAAGGTATAGGGTGTTACACCCACCTTCCCAGGGGGAATTCCATTTCATATTGATGTCTAGTGTACGCAGATGAGGTCTGATGGGGTTAGCTAAAAGAGTGAATTCTACAGTTTCGACATAAAGCTGGTGGAAAGAAGGCTTATCCCTTTTCTTGTTAAAGATATTTCGATTCCTATTTTTTCATATTCCCCAAAGACTGAAGGAAGAATGTTGTGCTAGTCGAGGATATGACCGTAGTTAGTATTCTTGAGTTTAAAGTGTCTGCCCAATTGAGAAGGTAAAGATTAGCTAGACCAAAACCATTCACTTTAAATCATTTTGAAAATATAAAAGCCCAGAAATCATATATAATGGGACATTCAAAGAAAATATGAATGATATCCTCGATGTGATGGTTACAAATAGGGCAGTTAGGGCTGATGGGGATGCCCATTTTAGAGAGATTGTAAGAGGTAGGCAATCTATTGTGTTGGGCTAAACAAAGTAAAGTCTTAATTTTAGGAGGGCAATTAACTTTCCAATCCATGGAACGACCCCTAGAGAGTGTTTCTATGGGCCTGGCAAGCCTTAAAAAAAGGGTATAGGTACTTTTACTAGAGAAAACGCTACTCATTTAATCCCCAAATGAGTCGATCATAGGAGATTTTGGGGTTGATTCTAAAGGAATATTTGACGTTGAGAATTAGTTCTGGGGGGAATTGCTGGAAGAGATCATTAAACCCTAATTCCCACCATTCCAGGCCTCTGGAAGCTTTAGGTTGGCCTGAAAGATACTAAGTGATCCTTGGATAAAAATTCTCAAGGGATCCATATGGTGGATTCATTTGTCCACCTGGAAGTTGATTATGTCCCCTTTATGAATAACCTATTGGGTTCCTTGCCTGTAGCATTCACCACCCAAGTGGATATTTTTTCAGATTCTGGAGGTACGAGGCTTGCAAAGGGATTGTTTTTTTTGTTGTACTTGCTTTTAAGAATGCAAGCCTAAAGGCTATTAGGAATATGGTAATACCTCCAAGTTAGACCGGTTAACATGGTATTATTTTTAGGTAAGCTTTCTGCATACCTAGTCCACCTTCCTTATTGGAGAAGGTAAGTATATCCCAGTTATGCATTATTTTTTCTCTATCGTAGTGCCCCATATAAAATTTCTTCGAGTTCTATCAGCGATAGAAAGGATTTTACTGGGGAGAGAGATATCTTATATAACATGGGTAGTAATGTTGTTGAAGAATGATTTGGCAAGAGTGACCCTATTAGCCATTCTAAGGAAGTTGGTCTTCTAGTCAACCAATTTGGTGTTGAGATTATCATCTATAAATTGGAAGACTCTATTGCAAGGTCTCTTGTTCAAGATAGAAAACTCCAAGAATTTTTCAAAGGACTCAGTGGCTTAAATAGAGATGAGGTAACAATAGGAGTTGCTTCTCAGGGGGGCAGTTCCTAGAGAAAAACACTTTGGATTTAAAGTGATTGATTTTTTTACTAGAGTGGTGACTGAAACACTGAATAATATTGCTAATAGTGGAATAATTTCTTTCAATGGACTTAGCAAAAAGGGTCAGATCATCAACAAAGAATAAGTGGGAAATAGGAGGGCCCCCTAACTGATGGAATAGGGTGTCAGTTTAGGATATCCACTTCATGCTCAATTTTCCTAGAGAGGAGTATCATGCACATGATAAAAAGGTAAGGGGAAATGGGGTCCCACTGTCTGATACCTCTAGTGCGATTAAAGAAAACAGTCTTCCCCCCATTGATAAGTATAAAGATAAAGGAGGAAAAGATACATGACATGATGAAGGAAGTAAGTCTGGAAGGGATATCGAAGAAATAAAGGGCCTGGCTAGTGAAAAAACATTTCAACCTATCAAATGCCTTTTTCAGGTCAATCATAAGAACCAATACTAGCCTACATTCTTTTCATCTTCTAAAAGTAGGAGATAACCTCTTGGACAATAATGACATTATCAGAGGTCCTTCTATTAGGAAGCAAATTGGCTTAGCTTTGACCAATTATCTTAGTCAGGTGGGGTGTGAGCCTCCTAGGTATTATCTTGGTAATGAGTTTGTACTGGGTATTGCACAAATCAATGGATCTAAAATTCTTCAGGTTGGAAGTATTAGAGCATTTAGGAATCAGGCAAAGGTAAGTAGAATTGACTTTAGCTTCTATGGAACAAGAGCTAAAAGTATCAGGACATAACTTAATAATAGCCTAACCCATAATATCCCAATATCTTTAGTACATGAAGGGGTGAATACCATCAGTCCTAGAGGCCTTGTTGGGTTTAAAAGAGAAGAGGGTTCTCCTGATCTTATCAGGATAAGGGAAGCTATCAAGAAGGTCACAGTCCTCATTCTTTATGGAACCCCTGGAGGAGACATTAGATTAATATTTAAGGGTGGAGGACAAATGATCACTACTAAAAAGACTGATATAGAAGGAGAGAATATATGATTTAGTATCCTTATAGGAAAATAGCTAGTTGTCACTCTCTTTTAAGGGCATTGATCAAATTCCTCCCCCTCCTGCTCAGATTGGAGTATGGAAAAATCTAGTATTAGAATCCCCTTTTATGAGCCAATTAATTTTGGAATTCAGGCGCTAGAATTCCTGTTTTTGTCTGAGAATGAGGCTAAAGTTTTTGGTGAGTCTTCTCTCAAGCTCTTGAAGGTAGTATCTGTGGGGATAGTTAGGAGATTTTTCGATTCCTGCTAGTCTAGCAAGAATTTGTCTCTTATGGTGGGAGATGTTACCAAAAGTGACTTTATTCTAAGTCTTAACTTGAGATTCAAAATGAGTGATAACCTTAGTGAGAGTGATATTTGTATCAAAGAAATCTTTGACAATATGAATGAAATTAGGGTGGGATCACCACATAGATTCTACCCTAAATGGTTTGTCTAACCTATAAGGGGATCTCTGAAGATTCACAAGGAAGGGGCAGTGGTTAGAGTGGATTTTGAGGAAGTAGTTGTGGCCTTTAGGAAGAGATGGAGCCAAGCCTCATTGGCAAGATATCTATCTAGTCTCTTAAGGATGAAGCCCCTCCTATTTATATATTTCTTATTAGTCCAAGTAAACTTGCTACCTTTAAAACCAAGATCAATAAGATTATATTGATTAATACAGTTTTAGAAGGCACCGACCTTAGTATTATTAATACAGTGGCCCCTAAATTTTTCAGAATCTCTAAGGACTTCATTGAAGTCTCCCCTATAAGCCAAGGATCATTGTAAAGTATATAATCGTGTTAGAAAAGTCAGTAAGATTAGCCTAGAAGGACTGCCTATCCTTAAAACTAGCATAGATAACACTAAGAAATCAAGAAGAAGGTGGGTTAGTTACCTTGACAACTATATAGACACCTTGAGGGAAGACAACAATATCTTGGATGCCTAAAGAAATATTATACCACATAACAACAATCCCACCAGAATTACCAGTGGCAGGGAATTAGATTTGGCTATTATAGCCCAAAATCTCAATAAGAGTCTTATGATCATTCATCCCAGACACAAGGAGGGACAGAAGAGTGGGCCTGTGAATGTTGGCCATAGTATGACGGTGCCTTCTGAATTTGGAAATAGCCTTCATTATCTTTGCTCTTTCTCTCAATTCCACTAATAGTAGAAAGAGAGACTGGTCTGGTAGACTCATTGGGTTTTATGGTTGGGGAAGGTCCCCAAAGATTTTCACAAAAACTGGACCCTCTGTCAAGAGGTTTGGTATTTTGGAAGGAAAGAAATAGAGGCTTTGACTTATATTATTATCACACCCCATTTTTTAACCAAAAAATATCATTTTAAAGTTTGAAAGAGTTTTTATTATTAAGTGACAAAATAAAGATTTGTTTCGAAAAGGACATTTTATATTCAAAACTCAGAGTCACCACTTGGCATAAATCGGGTGTGTCAAGTCACCCTTGGATATCCTCTTTCAAAATGGTTTTGATTCTTTAAAACTGATTCATGAATAGAGATTCTGGTTAAGGAATTATGTTGACCGGTGGGAAGGTGTTAGGCACCCCTCGATCCCGTGGTTCGACCACAATCGTTTGGTGGAGCATATCGAGTAATTTGACACTATGAATGCATAAACCACACAAAACACACAAAATAATAAATCAAACAAACAAATTAAAATAAGTCCAAAAACAAAGTGTTCAGTCCAATTATACAGCACGAAATAAAAGGTACTGAAAAGTAAACCTATATTAATCCTAAACTATGCTTCAATGATTTACCCCATACCTCGGGCCTTGATCAAGAGCCTCCTCTGCATACATGATACTTCGGGGCATTCCCCAGTGAATAAGTACAATGTGACCTTGGGGAATTTTCCGACGAATGAATACATTTGATGAAATGTGATAAAAGTGGAGAACTCACCCAACAAAGACATTTACACATTCAATGATATAGAATCCTATGAGGTCCCTACCCAAAATCTAAAATTTGCCTATCGATGTCGACCTAAAACATGATACTACCGAATTCAACAATATTCATCAATTAATCAAAATACAATGATTCATTTTCATTAAGATCGATCCCTCCCCGAATTATATTTTAACACACAAAATTTCCATATAAAATAGTTATCCACCATATTAACATCAAACTTATGTCACGATCAATTATTCACTATCAAACAACACCAAACATCGACTAAATTATCCAAAAAAATAACCGTGATAACAAATCACATCCATAATCACACAAAATTAAAATAAAAGGAGAGATGAGAGAACCAGATTCCTGTAGGTTTGGACAAAATTGGAGGTGAACTATGGTTGAGTTAACTGTTTTTGCGTCATTGGAGCTCCGACGGTGATCGAGAACAAAGAATAAATGATGGTAGTACGTTTCCAGCCAGTTTTTCGCTCAAAATCAACCAAAATAGAGTGAGATCTGAATTGTGATGGTACTAGCATTAATGTTTGGTCATTGGTTTCGGTTATTGCCGGAGCTCCGACAAGATCTGGTCGTCAAAATGGGCTTCTCCTTGCTGTTTCACTCAATCACCAATCTCTCTCCTCTCTTGTATTTACTGATTTTCCACCATGTGTTATTGTTATATCTATTAAATAAATCTCGAGAATGGATCTAAAAAATGGTGGTTCATCGCCATCTCCCCCTAATTTTGTATGTGTATGCGTGAATCTCCCTTAAATGTGAATTGTCTCCCTTTTATATGTGAGTGTAGTGTGTGAATTTATTGTATAAGATAAGAGTGATGTGTGTATGGGTGGATATTGTGGGGATGAGAGCATTTGTGAGTGTTTTGGTGTGATCTAGTGAGCTCCCTTGATTGTGTGGGTTGTCTGTGTATTTATCTAGTGAGGTTTTTGTATGTGAGGTATGAGTGTATTTTTAGTAGGTCCCTTTTTTTAGCATTAGTTATGGAAAAGATAAGAACAAAATATGATGTGATGGGGGGTGAGGTAGGAGGGTAGGGTATGGGGTGGTGATTCATCAAAATTTAATATGAAAAGGTTGTTAGTTTGTTCAAATTGGGATTATGTGGGAATTTAGGGATAAAATTTATTTAGAGTTGGTTATTATTTGTTTCCTTGTGGGTAAAGTGTAGAATGGGTGAAGGTACATGGAAAGATGAGCTAAAAATAAATAAAATTGAACTTCAGGAAGGACAAAATTAAGTGTCTACAGTTATTGAGTTCTACTGAGATCATCTCTGGGCTCAGAATGTTTGTTAGATTCTAGCTGAAGATGCCCTTCATTGTGGTCATCCAGATATTTTGTCCATAGTTTGTCAACCCTGATTCAGGCCCTCCATTACAACTTAGGCCAAGTAGAGTGGGTCCTGGATTAGAAGAATGATTATCCTTTCTTCCACTTGAAGCTTAAGTGGGACCACTTGTTGAGACAAACATATTTCCAACCATGAGGTTGGGTAATGGTCTGTCTCTAGGGATTTTATAGTGAATATCACCAGCGAAAGAGTGTTTTGGCTCGGGAAATCCATTATGAGGGAGCTTAGAGCTTGAAGTGTCAGTAGAAGGAGTAGCAAAATCAAATGAGAAAAGTTTGGGTATAATGAGCTTTATAGTAGCCAGTTGGATGACTTTATAGCTTCCATTTTTACTAGAGTACAACAACAACAACAACAAACCCAGTGTATTCCCACATAGTAAGGTCTGGGGAGGGTAAGATGTACGCAGTCCATACCTCTACCTCTAAAGAAGTAGAAAGACTATTTCTGATAGACCCCCGGCTCGAGACACGGAATACTAAACAAATTCATAGTAAAGCATGGAACAAGATGGCATAACATAAATACGACACCCATAATTAATATTAAACAGAGAAAAGTATACAGACTCATAATAAAGCATGAAACAAGGTATCATAACAAGAATAATACCCTCATCAAGTAATTCCCTACACTAGCGACCCAAACTGACCCTAGCCTTCTGCCCTAATTCGCGTCTTCCAGATCTTCCTATCTAGAGTCATGTCCTCAGTGAGCTGTAACTACTCCATGTCCCGCCTAATCACCTCTCCCCAGTACTTCTTCAGCCTACCCCTACCCCACCTAAAACCATCCAGAGCTAGCCTCTCACACCTACGAACCGGGGCATCCATGCCCCTCCTCATCACGTGTCCGAACTATCTCAATCGGACTTTTTGCATCTTATTCTCCACTGGAGTCACACCAACCTTCTCCTGATAGTCTCATTCCAAACTCTATCCTCCCTAGTCAGCCCACACATCCAATGCACCATCTGTATTTCCGCCCCATTTTTACTAGAGTAAGCTACAGTAAATGGGATATTATAGAAAATTACAACATAAATAATTTGATTGATATACGTTGGCATAACATTAGCGAGAGAGCTTGGCGTTTGGAGACCAGAGGGAGAGAGAAAGAGAGAGAATGGGGTTAGGACACGAGAATGAGGTTAAGACACCTTTCCAACTCAGAAGCTGGTAGAGTATCTCATAAACTAGAATAATTAAGGTTGGGCTAAGTAAAAGGTGGATCGAGCAGATTAAAGACCTTATGAGCTGAGTGTGGATTGATATGATAGGCCATATCAGGGTTGGCCAGCCAATGCGCAATAGGTCTTTTTAAATTTCATTTAAGGATTTCACTTGATATATTGGGTTGTTGGACCGATTGTCTGAGTTCGTGATTTGGCCCATTATGTTTGGGCTTACTCTCCAAAACCTTTCCCTCGATGGCGCTGGTAGAGACGTCGGAAGTAAGAGAAGTCGAATATTTAAAATTGTGAGTCCCAAGAAACTTACCTGGCCAATGTCAAACAATTTTACCTTGATATTCTGTGCTGGGGAGTACCTAATTGGGACTGTTTGGCTTTATCATTCCTTCTTTAGTTAAAGGTCATTGTTTGCTAGCTCTCCTCGGCAGGTTGAGGGAGATCAATATTGGATTGGTTTACTTGTATCATATTTAGGGGTGCCTCTTGTGCAATGGCTCGAAGTGTGGCCCAATCTACCATATGATTTACAGAGGAAACCCTCACCCTCATAGAGAATTGGTTGCCTGTGTTGTTTGATGGTGATTTTCGATTTTACTAGAGTTTCGATGTGAACTTGTATGCAAATTCTAGCATACTTACCCTCGGTGTAGCAGAGGGACATGCATCTATTTTTAGAAGTTTGTCAATCCTTTTTCCTACTTTCTCAAGTAGAGAGCCATTGTAGGACTCTGTCGGCAGTTGGGGTAGCCAGATCCATATCGCGGTGGATTAAATTAATGATTCTTTGGGTACAAAATTAGGTTCCCACACCCAAAGATAGAAAGAATCCCGTCACAAACTATGAGCCCTAATGTAAAACCTTTTTATGTTATTCAATATCAGAGAATTAGACTGTGTAATATTCATGACCCAGATCGATGAGTGGAGTTTTCTTTAAGCTTCCATAGATCTGTCACTTTCTTTTTAGATATTGGTGGTTGGTCTTTTTCCTCACCAATTTGATGATAATAGAAAATCCACGAGGCATAATGTCTTAATTATCCTCTGGGGACAACTTGATTTTTTCGTCGTCGAAGGGAGGAGGATTCGAGAAAAGGATAGGGTCTCCATCCGGTAAGAGAACATAGGATAAAGATTTGTTTTCTTTGACAACTTCACTAAAGGATAATTTACTATGATGGTCAAAGGCCATGTGGCCATCTTGGATATCGGGTGGTTTCGGTGGGGTCAGGTTGGGAAGTGGAGAATTGGCCATGCTCCAAATTGAGTAATTTGAAAAAGTGGGATGAGTTTACAGAGAGGTTGGTCTTTCTCTCTCTAAAATATGATTGGTTCTGATGATATTCTAATGAACTTTTACTACTAAAATTATTTTCTAGATAGAATTATTTTAAATATCTATTATAATATTCTAATTAAAAATTTATTTTTATTAATTAAAGAATACATACTATAAAAATTTCAATCAATATTTATATACATAAATACACTAAAAGTATTATATAATGATATAATATTACTGTAGTAATTTAAATATTACTTAAAACATCAAACAAAATTAATTTAATGATAAAAAATAAAGAATTATATATTCTTCAATCATCATCATGTTGATACCCAATTTTAGCTCTGCAAACATAACATTAACGCAATTAGGCTTATTGATCGTTAAATGACGCAAAATATAATTTTCACAGATTTTTTTGTAATTGTTTATAAATGATTGCTAATTATCATTATTTTAGATTTTTTATCAATTTATTGTCATTATTTAGTTTTACATAATTTATTGATAATTATTCTTAATTTCATAACTTTTGGATTCTTATCTGTTTATTATCATTTTAATATTTTTTGCACAATCATTTGCATACATACATAGCATAACACTGTAATTTTTGTTTTTTTACATATTATAATTTTATTATTTATAGCTTAATACATTTTTTAAAAAAGATAATTATATTATATCTATTGTTTGCATTTATTTTATATCGATATTCATAGTTGTGTATATTATTTAATACAGTCTGCAAACGATAATGTCGGCACAATTATTTTAATACACAAAGCAACAAATCAATTAAATCAAGGTCGCATCACCTTTAAAAAAGATGACATTTGAGTTGACGGGTTGAGGTTTTCATCTATTGAATATAAAAATTTTATTCATTGGTTAAGAAATATATAATCCTTTGGTTAATAACTAACAGATTAAAGGAAGTTCTAAGGAGACAAGAGGGAGTCTGTTTTTTTTTTATTATTAATGATGGGTGTCGCTTTTATTTATAAATGAATAAGAAAGGGGTTTACTTTTTATCACAAATATACGCACCACATAAATACAAAATCAGATTTTATCTCTCTCTCTAAAACTCACGTGTATCTCTCTCTTTCAAAAACTGACTTATCTTTTCCTATCTCACCTTTCATGGCTGCTCCATCACCTAGCTCCGGTAAACCGCCATCGAAGCCCCTGCCAAACCGCTCTTTTCTCCCTTTCTCCCACTTTTCTACCACCGATTCGTCGGAGGCGATGGCCGGCGAAGCTTCGAGCTTTCAGCCACCGCCAGTCCCTTCCTTCTTCCTCCTTTGTTTCCGTCATCTCTCATCGGAAGTGATTGTCACACCCCTTTTTTAACCAAAAATATTAGATTTTATGATTGAAAAGATTCTAATTATTAAGTGACAAAATGAAAATTTGTTTTGAAAAGAATTCATTTTATCATCAACTCAGAGTCGGCACTTGGCATAATCAGGTGTGCCAAGTCACCTTTGAAAATCCTTTTTCAAAAACTGTTTTTGACTCTTTGAAACTGGTTTGCGAACAGAAATTCTGACTAAGAAATTCTGTTGATCTAGGGGAAGGTGTTAGGCACCCCTCGGTTCCATTATTCGACCACGATGGTTTGGTGGAGCATATCGGCTAATTTGGCATTACAAATGTATAAACCACACAAAACACATAAAATAATCAATCAAACATACGAAACAAAACAAATCCAAAATATAGTGTTCAGTCCAATTATACAGTCCGAAATAAAAAAATACAAAAAATAAATCTTATTCTAACCTACGCTAATCGTAACTATACTCTCGTGCTTTACCTGATGCCTCGGACCTTGATCACGAACCTCCTTCGAAGACATAATACGTCGAGGCATTCCCTTGTGAATAAATACATAAAACCTCGGGGCATTCCCCGACCAAATAAATACACTTGAATCAAATTTATAAAATAACACCATTCAACCAACATTTCGATATTCAACAATCCACAAGTTCTAAATTTACCTACCCGAATCGGTCTATCATGATTCTATCACGTTCAACATCATCAATGGATCAAAATTAACCCGAATTCAATCAACATTAATATCCATTTAAAATCAAACAATCTATTCTATTTACTTTATTAACTTTCGATTCCTATCCCAAATCATTTTTAACCATTGTTCCAACATAACAAATCAATGATAATACTTCAGCAACCCATAATCAATATCACTCGACATTCATCATTCACATCACGCATAAGATAAGAAAAAGTCAAAACGATAACAATCAACCACACACAATAATAAAAATTAACTAAGGATAAGAATGAGATAAAGAGATGGACTTTAAATTGGGACTTTTATTCAATCAATTGTACTGATTTCAATGACAACGGTAACCTCATGGACCAATGAACCACGGACAGACCCAAACTCAAACCCCAAAATCCCGAAGACAAACCCAGTGATATTTTTGGCCAGTTTTTGTTCTAAAATCAATCAAAACAAAGAGAAATCTGAGTTGTAGCGGTAGTGGTGAATCCCCAGCGAGAGTCCGTAGCTCCGACGAGCTCAGACGAGTTGAAAAATAGAGAGCAGATCAAATATCAGGCGATAGTGATGTTTTTCTGGTGAAAATTTACCAAAACAGCCAGTCCGCCATCGATTTTCTCTCTCTCGATCTCCGATTCATTTTTTCTCACTCATTTATTCACCATCTCTCTCTGATTTCACCCTATTTTCTCAATCGATCTCTTGCTCTCTCTCTCAATCTCCTCAATTCTGCCCAATCTCTCCCTCTCGATTAGTTGAGTGTATGTATCCCGTGCTACGTGTACGTATTTCAGAGGGTATTTTGAGTGAGCTGTGTGTGACTATGTTTTTTGTTTTAAAAAAATAGAAGACGATGGTGTGAGTATATGTGTATTTCTAATGAGTGATGAATGAATCCATCTTCTCCGGTTCTGCATGTGTGAAGAATGGTAAGTGGAGTGTGTGATTTTATGGTTGAATTGTGAGAGAATTCATTGAAATCAATGTGTGTGCTTTTCCTCCTTTTTCCCATATGCTAGCTGTATGTTTTCATTTTTATTGTGTGGGTATGAATTGTATGTTCTTGTGGTTCGAAAATGGAGTCTGCATTTTTGTAAATGGAATGGAAATAGGGTATGTGTGTTAACTGTGTAGAAGAGAAGGGAAAGTGATGAAGTCTTCTATGTGTATTTGTGTGTGAATTGAGTGCCCTCTGTGAATTGTTGATGGATCCCCATTTTTGTGAGCTGTCTGTATATTTGAGAGTGACCGGTGAGTTTTTTCTCGGAATTTCTATGGGAACCTGCTTTTCTATTTGTGGTTGTTTATATGGTGTAGGTCCCTCCTTCCCATTCGTATAGCTGTGAGTTTTTGTGGGTCAATGGTGAGTGTTAATTCATGGTGAGTGAATATTGTATGTGCGTAGGTGGTGAGTCTATGTATTACTGTGTGTGTCAATTTGTGAGAAGAGTGATGAATTTTTGCGTGTCTCTGTAGAGTGAGTGAATGAAAGTTGTGTGTTATGAATATCTGTATGTGTGTGCATCAATAGAATTCTGTGTATATTAGCTGCTGGGGTCTTGTTATTCCAGTGATGATAAAAGTATATGTGTGAAGGTGTATATCTGGTGTGGTTCTGTTAGGGGAGGGGGAAATCAACGTGACTTGGGGTGAGGTCTAGGGGGTATGTGGGGTAGGGATAGGGTGAGGGATGACGAGGTACGTGGGGTTGGGTGAGATAAGGTTTTTTAGGATAAGGGAATATTTTGAGATTGGGAATTTAATTTGTTAGAATTTGTTGTATTTGTTTTCTTAAGGGAAAAATATAGAATGGGTGAGGGTCCGTGGTAAGATGAGATAAAAATAAATAAAATTCAACTTCGGGAGAAAAAAATTAGATGTCTACAGCATGCCCCCTTTGAATGTAAACACGAAGTGTTTTCAGACCAAAAAGTAGACAATGAGATAGAATTTTGTTCCGACAATTATTCAAAAAGAATAAAATAGAAGAAAGGAGGGAAATCAAGTCTTGAATTTGGACATCATACCCATCCCTAGTTATGAGGGAATCAAGTCATAAGTGTCTCAAAGGGTTGGAAGAAGAGAAACTATACCGAGTTGGAGAGTCGAGTGAGGCCCTGTCGAGGTTCTGGTCCGCGACTCTATTATTACATCAAAATAAAAATTACAAGTTAAAAAGATAAATAAAATTACAAAAGTCCTATCTATATAACTTTCCTAGACTCTTGACTTGAGTTTCATCACCCTATTCTTCAGGAGGGCTCCTGACTTGCAATTCTTTCAACTTGTTCCTTGGTTTTTAATTTCTTCACCTTATTTCTTGACTTTTAATCTCTTAACCTTGTTGCTTAACTTCCAATATCTTCACCTTGTTGCTTGACTTTTAATTTCTTCACCTTGTTGCTTGAATTTCAATTTCTTCACTCTGTTATTCAGGCAGCTCCTAACTTATAATTTCATCACCCCTATTCTTTGGGCGGGCCACCCGACTTTCAATTTCATCACCCTTGTTCTTCAGGTGGGCTCCTGACTTTTAATTTTTATCACCCTTGTTCTTCAGGAGGGTCCTAAACATAAAGTAAACTCTCATTTTCCAGGAGAGTCCTGAACATAAAGTAAACTCTCATTTTCCAAGAGGGTCCTGAACATAAAGTAAATTCCCATTTTCCAGGACGGTCCTGAACATAAAGTAAATTCCCATTTTCCAGGAGGGTCCTGAACATAAATTAAATTCTCATTTTTCAGGAGGGTCCTGAACATACGGTAAATTTTTATTTTTTCAGGAGGCTCCTGAACATAAAATAAATTCTCATTTTTCAGGAGAGTCCTAAAGTGAAATTCCATATAATACGAATTACTTTTAATTTTTGCCCCGGTTTTCATCAAAAGCTTTTGCGAGTGTCAAACCCAATCACAAATACTTGCAACAGTGCGTAATGCAAAAACGAATCAAGATTTTGATCAACAAGTGCACTTTCGATGATGAAATTGAATAACCGAGACAACCAGGTTCCTCTATTAAGAGTAAAAGTGAAGGGTCTTTACCGAAGTGCATCTTTCAAAATTAATTGTTCAAATTAGGAAATGGACCTCCTAGACATGAGACATGAAAGACCCGAACTAGAGAATTTGTCTCTAAGGGGTACAAAATGATAAGTTTTACCACAATTGGGATTACCAAACCTGTACAGCGACACTGCATTTGCATTTGCAGAAATGAGGAATTGTACCTCTGAATATTTGTGCTTTGAAGCCCTTGATTAGAAGGTCGCAATTGTTTTTGTTTCATACAAAGAAAACTTGTGAGTTTAAAACATGGTGGTTAGCTTGCGGCTTTGGCATTTGAGGAGATTTCTCTTGCACTTGTCCCATTTTGATCTTGTTTCCAATCATTAGCATTTGTCATTGCCTTGTTGCACCGTTGGTTCAAACTCCGAATATTAAAAGTGACTCTGAAACAAACACAGTATCTCTGCTTTGCTATGTTTCTTAGACAATCCCCTTTAAACCTTGGTATTTCCACAAATTCCCCAAATTTGTGTATTGACAACAACCTTCTGCATGCCTTGTTCTGACTTGCAATCTTGTTTCTTTCATGTGTTGGCCCTTTGTCTTGCTTTGTGCAATTGAAGAAGATGATAGCCAGTTTTGAAATCTTTCTCATTTTTTTACATGGACTTGACTCAAAGACAAAAGAAAAAATGACAATGATTTTTTTTATTTGGATAACTGACTCAAGAAAAATTAAATAAAAACACAAAGAACAAAGAAACAAAAAAAATATCTAAAAATGACAGTCAACTCTAATGATTATGCCATGCATTTTGGATTAATCTGCCTGATCTTTCCATCCACACTTTCTACCAGTTGTTGTTGAGTTAATGGTCTTGAAACTGTGTTGCTCCCTTAGGTCAAATGCATTCAAGACCTCATTCGGCTAGTGACACCTTGAAGGATTTTCGCCAACAAGCCTCTTTCATTTTCTCTTAGCTTACCATCTCCTCATGGTGTCCATGAGGATTTTCACCAATAAGACACTTTTATTTTTATTTCTCTCCCGATTCGTTATGCTGAGGAAGACAAATAGTACCCAAAATGCGTGATCATATCCATTACATGCGTAGCCTTAGCATTCTCAAAGATTGATCCGAAGGTCTTCCTTTGGTTGTAACATAGCTTTTGGATAGGGTTAGAAAGAAAGGATGACATGAGGCCCAAACGACACTTGAAGTGGGGTAGGACTTATAACTTTTAGAATCAACTCAAATAATGAGGATTAATTCATGCCCCAGTTTCTTTGGCTGGGTAACTCTAAATTATTTATTTGGTTTGATCGAGCCCTGAGTAGCAGCCTACGTATCTCACCCCCAAGAGAGGAGAATTAGGTCATGCATAGTTTTGGCAACTTGTTTTGCTTGATTCTGATTTCCTTGTTTCCTTATTTTTTTCTTTTGACTCTTTTTTCTTTGCAATTTTTCCGACTCTATTTTTTGGACACTTTTCTTTGATTTTGAACAAATTTTCTCTCTTCTATTTTGAAATATTCTGACTCTATTCTTTTGCTCAAAATTTTCTTTTGAGTTTTATTGACTCTATCTTGATTCTTAAAGAGGGGTATGAAAGAAAATAATACTAAGGCTCAAATGGGGTAAACAAAGGATGACACAATATTTGGATAACAGAATGAAATGTCTTCATCATATCAATCCTTGAAAATGCATGTACATATCATGCAATATGAAATAAAATGAAAAATGAAGATCATTTGTGACACTTTAACAACACTAACTTTAACTGAGCATGTGTGCCACTTCTTCTTCTACACTTGTTAAACATATAACTCTACCATTGTTGTACATTCCTTATGCTTTCATGGAGCTGATTTTCCTGTTTCTTTTGATGTAGGATCACACATCCACTATTTGACATAATTGAGACATGTCTTTCAATTGATGACCAAGTTATTCTTGTGATTCTCAAAACAATTGCCTTAATTTTCAAAGAAGGTTTCAACTTGTAACCAAATGTCTCAGCACTTTACCTATGTTCTTAGATGTTTTTCCTAACCTTAGTCCTTTGATTCAAAGTTCATGCTCATATTGGATTTTAAGATCTAGCTGAAAATTTCGCAAGCATGTCATATCACTGAAGCCAACATAAAATTTATTATGTAAAAAAGAAAAAAAAACAACTTGAAATAAGACAAAACAACGAGGGACACCATATCTCATTGAAAAGAAAAATAAAAGGGTTTAAACAAAAATAATAGAAAAACAAAACATGATAGATTCCGAACTACAAACCTGAAATAATTCAAAAAATAGAAAGAAAAACAAAACAAACTACTAATAATCCTTCCTAGCAAGGAGAGGAGTGACTTTCCAATTGCTGAGCTTAACATCTTAGCCACTGAGTTGCACATCATCGTGACTAGAGCTTTCACCGCTATCAGACACATTCCATGTAAAATTATCCTTTGACTTCTTTCTTTTTGCAACCTCCAACCTCGGTTGAAACTTGGACTCAGAAGTTTCATAGTAAATATGTGGGGGTTGAGGATAATGTTGAGGGACAGGTGCACACCATTGTGGATATGAAGGCGAATGAGTATACCATTGTGAATTATTCAAAGGATACTAAGGAACTGAAATGGAATATCTTGGGTTTTGTGAAGAGGAACCTTGTTGCAGGTGAGAATGTGGATTTGACGTGTAAGCTTAAGATTGAGACTTATAATATTGCAGAGTTAGACCTCTAGAGCTCTGTTTTACCCCTGGAACGACGATAGGTATGTTTTCCTTCTTCTCGTCTTCAGTCCCTCTCAACTGATGATAATATCATCCCAAGTGTTTTACAAAATCCTTGTACCCATCATGTTCCTTAAATTCTGATACCTTAAAGTTACGAGGGTGGTCAACACTTGAAAATATGCCCCAGTCCTTATATGCAACATCTTCATAATTCGCAAGTCCCAGAGAATTTTTTATAGCCATTTCTGCACCATTCATTTTCCTGGCTATTTTCTCTCGCTCTATAGCCGATTGGAGAAGAACAGTCGTTGGATTGATAGCCAAAGTGGAAGCCTCAATAGAAGGTTGAGCAACAAAATCACAGATAATATGTGGTACTATTAATGTGGTAGATTTATACTGAAGAGTTAAAGAATGAGTGATAAAAGCATTGTGTTGCTTTTGGCTTAAAATGAATTCTGCGGCATGTCGTGGTGCATCAACAACATTAGGAAATGGAGTTTGCAATTGTGATGGAAAACTCAAGGTATTTGAGGGGTCAATAGTGGGAATGGAGGAGGAGGCAGCCCACTGGCGCAGACTCGTTACATTTCCATTATTCGTTGCCTTAGTCTCGAAATCTCTTGCTTTAAACTCCCATTTTCCCAACTCTTTGTCTGATCCATGATGTCACTCTCTATATCCTTGTTGGACACAACTAACTTTCCTTTGAATTTGGTGTGAGGTAGAGGACCAGCCAGAATGTCACAAATCAACCACCTTAAACTAACTGAACAAGAGATAACCAATGTGTTAGAGCTCAACACTTTTTCAAAAACCTCTTTTTCCTTTTAAAAAGATCACCGAACCCGAAAAGGGCGCCTACGTATCTCACCCCTCAGGGGAGAATCAGGTATGCGTAGTTCGTGAAGTTTTGCCAAAATGGCCAATTAAACTTTTTTCATTCTCTTTTTCTTTTTCTTTAAACTTTAAAAAGAAAATAAAATAACAAATTGTCAAAAGAATTGACGAAAAACTTTTTGCATTTTTTAGGTTTAAACTCCCTATACAAAATGAAACTTATGATTACTAAAGAAGAATCTTTTTGGATTTTCAAATTTGAATTTCTTACGAAAATGAAACTTGAACCTATTAAAAGAAAATCTTTTTGTAGTTTTCTTTTAAGGATGTATATAATATCTACTCTAAATGGAGAGTGAAGAAAATCTTTTTGGATTTGTTCAGATTCTTATACAAAATGAAACCTATGATTACCAAAGAAAATCTTTTTGGGTTTTCAATTTTGAATTTCATACGAAAATAAAATTTGAACCTATTACAGAAAAATCTTTTTGTGGTTTACTTTTGAAGATGCATATGAAACATACTCTAAATGAAGAGTGAAGATTTTTTTTTTGAATTTTTAAAATAAGATCCCCGAACCTACAATAAGCTACCTACGTATCTCACTCCCAATAGAGGAGAATCAGGGGTGCCTAGTTCATCCAGATTAGACAATTAGAGATTAGATAATAAACTAAAACTTAACAAAAGTGACATGATTACAGACAGACGATGAAAGTAAGATCTTTTTGAGTTTTTAATTTGACACTTCATACAAAAACAACTATGAAAGAAAAATCTTTTTGATATTTTCAATATGAAATATACAAAACTTCTACCATTTTTATTTTGAATTTTCTTTTTATAAAAAGCTCCTATTGGAAAAAACTTTTTGGAGTTTTCGACTTGTGAATGCTTACTAAAGAAACAAAAGGAAAATCTTTTTGATATTTTTTATTTTTTGACAAATGAGTGCAAAATGTAAAAAAGGAATCTTTTTGAATTTTTGGGTTGTGAAAAATAAAAGCCATAAAGAACTCTAAAAAACTACGAAACTCTTTTTTTTAACAATTTCTTGCCTACACACTTTACTTCAACACATGCTTTTGCCCAAATCAGTCTGTCAAATGACCTCGTTACCCTCAAAGATGTAACATTTAGCATATAGGGATGCCTTAGACCAAGTGGGTCCCGCTAGGTCTCAATATGATGCAGATAAGTATGACCTAAAGGCTGGCCTACGTTGAGGTTTACTAATAAGGTTGTTTGGTGGTCGATAGTGATTGTTTTAGCTTTCTACCCACTCTATACCAGCCGACGGCTCCCCCTCCAAAGATAAGGGTGACTCAACAAGAGGCTGTGTACACAGCGTGTACTTCAGACTTGTTGCATAAAGAATTGACTCGGGTTATGCAAATGATGTAAAATATAAAGCGGTAACACATAAGATGAAAAACTATAAACACGTAGCGTGTAGGCACTTAACGATGATAAAACAAATACAAACAAACACAAGCAATGTATATACACCCATAATGCCAAACTAAGCCGATATAACTCCAAAATAAGCTTGAATTCTACAAAAAATATCCCAGCAGAGTCACCAGAGCTGTCACACCCTTTTTTAACCAAAAAGATTAGATTTTACGTTTGAAAGAGTTTTTATTATTAAGTGACAAAATAAACATTTATTTCGAAAAGGATTCATTTTATAATCAACTCAGAGTCGCCACTTGGCATAATCAGGTGTGTCAAGTCACCTTTGGAAATCTTTTTTCAAAAACTATTTTTGACTCTTTTAAACTGGTTTGCTAACAGAGATTTCGGCTAAGGAATTCTGTTCATCGAGGGAAAGGTATTAGATACCCCTCGATCCCATGGTTCGACCATGGTCGCTTGGTGGAGCATATCGGCTAATTTGACATCACAAATATATAAACCACATAAACACATAAAACAATCAATCAAACACACGAAACAAAACAAATCTAAAATATAGTGTTTAGTCTAATTATACAGTCTGAAATAAAAAATGCAAAAAATAAATCTTATTCAAACCTGCGCTAATCCTAACTACGCTCTCGTGCTTTACCCGATGCCTCAAACCTTGATCACGAACCTCCTTCGAAGACATAACATGTCGAGGCATTCTCCGATGAATAAATACATGAAACCTCAAGGCATTCTCCGATCAAATGAATACACTTGAATCAAATTCATAAAATAACATCATTCAACCAATATTTCGACACTGAATAATCCACAAGTTCTAAATTTTCCTATCCGAACCTACTATTTGCCTACCCGACTCGGCTTATCATGATTCTATCACGTTCAACATCATCAATGAATCTAAATTAACCCGGATTCAATCAACATTAATATCCATTTCAAATCAATCAATCTATTCTATTTACTTTATTAACTTTCGATTCCCATTCCAAATCATTTTTAACCATTATTCGAACAGAACAAATCAACGATAATATTTCAGCAATCCATAATCAATATCACTCGACATTTATTATCACATCATGCATAAGATAAAGAAAAAATTGAGACGATAACAATCAACCACACACAATAATAAAAAATAACTAAGGATAAGAATTAGATAAAGAGATGGACCTTAAATTAGGGCTTTTATTCGACCAATTAAACTTATTTCAATGATGATGGTAACTTCATGGACCAATGAAACACGGACAGACCCCGAACTCGAACCCCAAAATCTCAAAGACAAACCCAGTGATATTTTCGGCCAATTTTTATTTTAAAATCAACCAAAACAAAGAGAAATCTGAGCTGAGGTGGTACTGGTGAATCTCCTGCGAGCGTCCGTAGCTCTGACGAGCTCAGACGGGTCAGAAAATAGAGAGCAGATCAAATCTCAGGGGATAGTGATATTTTTCCGATGAAAATTTGCTGGAACCTGCCAACTGCCGATTTTCTCTCTCCAAATCTCCGATCTCATTTTTTGTCGCTCGTTTGTTCACTGTCTCTCTTTGATTTCACCCTATTTTCTCGATCGATCTCTCAATCTCCTTAATTCTATCCAATCTTTCCCTCTCGATCAGTTGAGTGTGTGTATCCCGTGCTATGTGTACATATTTCAAAAGGTATTTTGAGTGAGTTGTGTGTGAGTGTATTTTTTATTTTGAAAAAATGGGAGATGATGGTGTGAGTATATGTGTATTTCCAGTGAGTGATGAATGAATCCCTCTTCTTCGGTTCTCTGTGTGTGAAAAATAGTGAGCGGAGTGTATGATTTTGTGGTTAAATTGTGAGAGAATTCAATGGAATCAATGTGTGTGCTTCTCCCCCTTTTTCCCGTGTGTTAGTTGTGTGTTTTCATTTTTATTGTGTGGGTATGAATTGTGTGTTCTTATGGTTCGAAAAATGGAGTCTGTGTTTTTATGAATGGAATGGAAATTGGGTATGTGTGTTAACTGTGTAGAAGATGAGAGAAGGTGATGAAGTCTTCTATGTGTATTTGTGTGTGAATTAAGTGTCCTATGTGAATTGTCGATGGACCCTCATTTTTGTGAGTTGTTTGTGTATTTGAGTGTGACAGTGAGTTTTTTTCTGGGAATTTCTATAGGATCCTGCTTTTCTATTTTTGGTTGTCTATATGGTGTGGGTCCATCCTTCCCCTCCGTATGGCTGTGAGTTTTTTATGGGTCAATGGTAAGTGTTAATTCATGGTGAGTGATTATCGTGTTTGTGTAGGTGGTGAGTCTATGTATTACTGTGTATGTGAATTCGTGAGATGACTGACGAATTTTTGCGTGTCTCTGTGGAGTGAATGAATGAAATCTGTGTGTTGTGAATATCTGTATGTGTGTGTATCAATGGAATTCTATGTATATTACCTGTTGGGGTTTGGTTATTCCACTGATGATGAAAGTATGTGTGATGGTGCATGTCTGGTGTGGTTCTGTTAGGAAAAGGGGAAATCAAAGTGACTTGGGGTGGGGTCTAGGGGGTATGTGGGGTAGAGGTAGGGTGTGGGATGGTGAGGTAGGTGGGGTAGGATGAGGGGGTTGGGTGAAATAAGTTTTGTTAGGATAAGGGAATATTTTGGGATTGGGAACTTAATTTGTTAGGATTTGTTGTATTTGTTTTCTTGTGAAAAAATATTGAATGGGTGAGGGTACGTGGTAAGATGAGCTAAAAATGAATAAAATTCAACTTCGGGAGGGACAAATTTAGGTGTCTACAGTGATGACTGGCGAGCCTCGAGTTCCTACACACTATCACTGCCACTATCTTACGGGATATGGCCAGATCTGGCCGAATTTTAGACTCCGGGTTTGCTTTGATAAAACTCCATTGAAGCAACACTGGTCACCTCTCCTCTTTTAATTCGATCTCCGGTGAATTATTTTGAGTTTGTTTGGCCTTGGACTGTTCTTTATTTCTAAATTCTTTTTAACTAAAATGACTGTTTTGAACTAAAATTTATCAAAAAAGTTGGCTCCGGTGAAGTTATTGTCAATATGTATAGTTATTATTGGCCGATTACCTGCGTGTATATCTAGCGGCCTCCATCACCCATGGATATTGTTATTACTTTACTTTGCCACTGATTATTGTTGTTTAATGAGTTTTAAAGTTAGTTTTCCATCTTTTTTATATTTCTGACAAAATCATGGTTTGTTCCGGCACTGTGGTTGTTACTTTGCTTGTCTCATGGCTAGTTTGTTCCGACACTGTGGTTGTTGCTTTGCTAGTTTCATGGTTGGTTTGTTCTGGCACATTGGTTGTTTCCTTGCTAGTTTCATGACTTCTATTACCTCTGTTTAGGGGTAATTACGCCACATTTTTGCCCCTTATAATTTTATTAAATTGATGATGAACAAATACTATATTATTTGACTGATGAAGAAATTTTTAAACGATTTTCGAGGGCTCCAAAAATAAAAAGACGGATATTACGTACATAAATGTGTAATAAAATAAATTAATTCGGGCAATGATGAAATATTTACAAATTTTTAAAAAACTTTATCTGAGCCCCTTTTAATGAAAATTCTATTTTTTATATACATGTATGTACACATAGTTCTTAATAATCTTGATCTGTTACGAGCATCTTTACCACGAGTATTTGTAAAGGTTCTCAGGAATACTTATTGAAAATGGCATTCAAAGAAGGGCTTGAATTTTTGTATTTGTACCTTTTACATTCTTATCATTGTACACATATTATTATAGTGAAAACTTTATTTTTGGGGCGTTGAGCGGGAATACTTTTACTTATACAAATATTCATCACGTGTTTAGACAAATTTAGGCCGTTAAGATTTTATATTAAACTGATTTAGATATTTAATCAAATAAATTCACACTTTTTTACATTAAAAAATTGTTTACTTAATCTTTTCCATTAAAATGAAAGTTTCTTTATTCAATCTTTTCATTTTTTTCATACATATTCTCATGTACTTTCGTTTATCTTCATACACTTTTTATACACATATTTTTACAATAAGATATGTAATTTACAGATTCTTTATTTATAAATTATTTATATTATTTTAATATATATTTTATAGGAAAAATACTCAGAAAAATGTTTGAACTTTGACCGGATTTGAAGTTGAGCATACTGAACTTTGCGGGGGTCTTATTACCCACCTATACATTTTTAAAGTGGATTTAATCCCCCCCTCCCCGAAACACTATACCCAGTTTTGACGGCTGGCGGTGTAATACATGCGCCAATCTCGTTTTTACACGTATTTTTTTTTAAATAATCTTTGTTTACTTTCTTCTCCTTTTTTATTCTTTCATCAATTTTCATTATTTTTTCATCATTTTTCACCAAAATTTTGATTTCTAATTCTTGAAATTTGACTTTTATTTAGTTCATACTAAATCTTTTCCCAAAATTTAAATTCAAATAAAAAACTTTCTTCAATAATTTTATTCAAATAGAATGGAACACTTTTTCAAAGTTTCTTAATTATGCCCAAATACCGGTGGCAGTGGTGGTTGCCGGAAACAATGGTGGAATTAATTTCCTCCCAAATTTGATAAAGATTTAATTTTATTTCCAATTAAACGTAAAAGATGATTAGTTTTTTAATTTTGAGATAAATTTTTCTTTTACAATTTAAAATTGGCTCAGATTGATGGAAATGATTTGGGTGTGTTGAAGATGAAAGAAAGAAGCACCATTGGAGCACCAGTGTAGAGAAGAAAAAAAGAAGAGAGAAGAGAATTTTTTTCCGACCAAACGTGAAAGATGATTAGTTTTTCAATTTTGCGATGTATTTTTCTTTTTCAATTGGAAATTGGATCAAATTGATGGAAATGAACTAGGTGTGTTGAAGATGAAAAAAAGAAGCACCATTGGAGCACCATTGAAGAGAAGAAAGAAAGAAGAGAGAAAAGAAAAAATGAAAAAACAAATAAAAATATAAAAAAAAAATAAAAAAAAAATGGAGGGGCTATTTGACAAAAAGAAAGTTTTTAAATGTTTTTTAATACTCTCACGCGCTCAATGCACGTGAATTACATACACTTATCCAAGTGGGAAAATATATGTCATTAAAATACGAAAAAAAGAAGCCTAGGGGGTAATAGGACCTCCGCAAAGTTCAGTATGCTCAACTGAAATCCGGTCAAAATTCAGGTATTTTTTTGAGTATTTTCCCTATTTTATAATTACATTGAGAAACATTGATTTTTCTTTTCCTCTTTTAATAATAACCAAAGTCTGGTCGAAAATCATATTTGTGGATTCTGAAGGGTTCCTAACCCCTTTCATTCGGTATAATTTGAACTCTTACCTAGAATCTAAATTGGTTTTGTAGATTAGAATAAAGTCATACTTGTTAAATAAATAAATAGGTTTTCTAATATTACTTAAAAACTAGGTAATGACTCTGTATAAAATTAATTCTTTTTGAGTCCATAATGTCGTGCTCATTTTAACCTTAGGTAAAAATAGGGTACGACAGTTTAGCGACTCTGTTGGGGATGAAAGGTTCTAACCATTACAGACTTAGGTAAATATTTACGTTTTTATACACTGTTATTTGTTTCATTTTAATTGTCTTGATTTATCTTGTTTATGTGGTATAGATTGTTTATTTATTATTATTTTGTATAGATGGTTTGTTTGTTCATCGCTTTATATAAATTGACATTACGTTTATATTTCCTTCAATTTGGAAAATTGACAGTCAAACACGTTGTACACGCGGATTATACATTTTACTTTCCCAAAATTCTTTCAAATTCCCTTATTTTAGAGAGTCGATGCATACGTGGGGTGAGAGGGAGTTTTACTGCCATGGGACTGCGTACCTTCTCATCTAGTAAATTCAAGTCCGCGTCTACCCACTCTTAGTAACATGGGATATATCTAAATAACACCTTTTTAGGTGCATGCATCATTAGACAACTTTATGTCCGAAGGTTCCACGACCCAAGTGACACATTATTATAGTCTTGTACATATTTGAAGGATTATTATGTTTGTACATATTTATTTGCTCTAAGTTGGTTATACTTTAATGGAAGGTGTAATCTAACCTTTGTTTTGCATAGCGGATCAGTTAAGAGATGCACCTTAGCAACATCCTCTCTAGCTACATATAGATTTGAACTATGTTTTGACCTCATTCTTGTCCTGATAAGATACGTAGGCAACCCTGCATTAGGGTTTGATCTCTTCACTGTTTTAGAATAATTTCTCTGGTACTCAAAACTGGGGGAATTTTCTGAAATAGTTCAAAAATGTTCTCTAAATTCTTCAAGAGCACAAATCAATAGCTCCCCAAATCTTAATTACATTAGTGTCTAGTCGGCCTACCTTCAGATCCTCACCTTATTTTTGTGCAAGAATGCCATCGATTCTCACTTTCAAAATCAAGGGTTCAATATTTTTCAGCTATAATAATCCTGCCAACTACAGCGAAATAATGTCATAAAACTTCAATGTCTGACTTTTTCAATATTGTCAGCATACTGAAGTTGCGTCAAAGTTCTCCCCATGCTTGACATCCATTCTCTCAATCATTTGATCAAAACAATCTTGATGTTAAAAACAGTTCTTTTCTGATCGTCTTTCATATTATTTTTAAGGATGACCATCATTTTTTTTATAATTATACATTGCACTTATGAATTTACAATTTTTCCTGAACTACGCAAACCTGATTCTTGTATTTACAAGATACGTAGGCAATCCTCATTTGGGTTCGGTCCTATTTAAAAAAAAATTGACTTGGTTGATACCAATACAATTAGGAGTGTACATGGGAAAGTGCAAATTGGTATGATGAAGTAGGCTGATTTCATGGTAAACCATAGATTCTTTTGGTACCTTTTATCATACTTGAGTAACACTTGAAAAAATTCTCTTGCATAAATCTAAGACAAAAACGAATTCAACCTCATTGTTTCATGTGCATTGTGTGGTGAACTTTAGTTTAATTCATTGCATTGCATTGTTGATCTAGAACTTGGCCTAAATATTTGTTGGGGCGAAGTTCTGAGTTATGCTTGATTTAGGAAAAAATGTAGGCCTTTTTTTACTCTATTGAACCTTTCATAGCCTACCAAATGACATTAATCCCTAGCATCCCCTTTTTTGAGCCTAAAACCTTTTCTTTGAACAATCGCATCTGAGCCTATACCCTTTTGAGTGATTACTTGCATTATCCCTCTCTTAGCCCCACCTCCTTGAGTGCACTAAATGCTTGCAAATTACGGACAAAGATTCAAGATCAAAGACGCAAAATGCAAAGGATATATTGTCCCAGATGAACACAAATTTTAAAATAATTTCAAAAGAGGCACCCCCTCCCCTAAAAAAAAGACAAAAAAAAGAACAAAAAAATATATAGTTTGTTGAAAAAGGAGGGGAAAACTCCAACAGAAGGTTAAAAAAATTGAAGCAAATACAAAATGAGGAACAATGCATCATAACAAAGAAGATCACGCGTCAAAGCGCAACAAATGCCGAAAGCACAAATAGAGTGTAATCTCACTGAGGAATTAGTTACTTTCATCCCAAATATTATCCTACCCGTCTCCAAGACAACATTATAAGCCGATAGTAAGTCCTACGAGATTCTATTTCAAGTGTTCTTACATTAGTGCATACTTACATAAAGGTCAAACATATGGCATCGCAATTGCATGGATTGAATCTCTTTCTGAGTGTGAGTGTATTTCTTTAAACGTCCCTAAATTCAAAAATAAAACTACTCAAATATGTGTGAAATGAGACTTTCTTTCTAGAGAGGACACTTGAAACATGAGAATGAGCATAACTCAAAATCTTTGTTTGGAACAAGACGGACAAGTCTTGTCGATACTTGGGCGTGTCTGAGGTACTATTTGAAACTATAGGAGTTACCCTGAAGTCGATCTCGGTTAGCTGGGAAGGAGATAAGAGAATTTTTGTGCACACTACTACTTATTGGTACCAACTGAAGTCAAGATGTGATCGTGTCTTCTTCATCTTTCAACACTTTTTATCAAGAAAATGCAAAATTCTTTCTTTCTTTTTTCAAAACGCCACTTTTACATACAGGCATTCTTTTTTTACCTTTCATTCAAGGTGCCCGTTTTCACATACATGCACTTTTATTTTTTATTCAAAGCATCCAGTTCTAAAATATGGGCATTCGATTTTTTCGTTTAAGCACATATCTTTAAATACCAACATTTTTATTTTTCAGTCAGGCGTTCATTTTTTAGTATTGTAACATTTTTTTATAACCTTACCGGTTGAGAGGCTATTACATTTGTTCTGCCAATCGAGCTCCTTTTACATTTCAATTGCCCTGCTAGTCGAGAGGCTATTAAAGTTCAATCACCTAACTAGTTGAGGGTCTTAGTCTTCGTAGACAATCCAAGACTTCATTCGTTCTCAAGTCCCCGTAGATAATCGGGAGACGTCATACATCTTTTCAAAACTTTTTTCAAAGAGACAATGTTGGCCATAGATTATACATTTGGGCAAATTTTGAGAGTCGCCTTAAAATTTACTCTATTTTCTTATTTTGAACTGCATTGGTTTGATTCTCGTAACATTTGAGATATGTAGGAAGCTCTATGCAGAGTTCGGTCATTACAACTCCATAATCATTCTATTTTTCCAGCAAATACACAATCTTGCATCCCCCAATATCTCACAGCTCAATATTGGGGCAATTTTAAAAACAACATTGAAAATATGTGAATACTTTCATTCCCAAATAATTCTTTGTTCAATAATCATTTTTTACATAGGTTTGTCCACCCTAAAATAGGACACCTTGGGTCAGTCTTCCCCCCGATAAGACAGTTATGTATGTTTTTCTTCAATTAAATATTTATGTTTGTTTGCCTTTACTTGCACATATCGCACTGCATTTATTTCTTTTTCACTGCATGCTAATTTGTCTTTACTTGCACGTATCACAATGTATTTATTTTATCACTGCGTGCTTTCCTTGCTTTTATTTACGTATTTTGTAATGCATTTATTTTATTATTTAAGAACTGCATTTCTTTTTGTCTTTGCATGTATATATCGCAATGCATTTATTTATCATTTAAGCACTATATTTTATCCTTATCTTTACTTGCACGCATCACAATGCATTTATTCTTTTTATTATTTAAGCACCGCATGTTATCTTTATCTTTATTTGCACGCATCGCAATACATTTATTTATTTTCATCATTTAAGCACTGCATTTTATCCTTGCCTTTACTTGCACACATCGTAATGTATTTATTTTATCATTTAAGCACTGCATATCTTTGTTTTTACTTGCACGCGTCTTAATACATCGCAATGCATTTATTTTTCAAACACTGCATGTCATTTTTGCCTTTACTGACACATTTCACAATGCATTTATTTTATTATTTAAGCATTGCTCACACATATTGCAAAATATTTATTTTATCATTTAGTCATTGCACGTCTCACAAATATCGCAATATATTTATTTTATTATTTAAACACTGCATGTCATTTTTGCCTTTACTGGCACATATCACAATGCATTTATTTTTATTATTTAAGCACTGCATGTACATATTGCAACACATTTTATCATTTAAACACTGTATCTCTCGCAAATATCGCACTGCATTTATTTTATTATTTAAACATTGCATGTCATCTTTGCCTCTGCTGGCACATATCACAATGCATTTATTTTTATTATGTAACACTGCACGTATATATCGCGACACATTTTATCATTTAAGCACTGCATGTCATCTTTGTCTTTGCTGACATATATCGCAATGTGTTTATTTTATTATTTAAGCACTGCACACACATATTGCAATGCATTTATTTTATCGTTGATACACTGCACGTCACGCAAAAATTGCAATACATTTATTTTATCATTTAAGCACTGCATGCCATTTTGGCCTTTACCAGCATATATTGCAATGCATTTGCTTTGTCATTTAAGTACCGCATTCCATCTTTGTCCTTACTTGTACATTGCAATGCACTTACTTTGTTATTTAAGTACTGCATACTCTGTCTTTACCTGCACATATCGTAATACACTTATTTTACCATTTTAGCACTGCATGTTATCTTTGTGTGTACCATTTGTTTTCTCTTATTTAGTTAAGCACTATATGTATCTTTAATTTCTCAAAAAAAAAAAAAGGAAAAGAAAAAAAAATTCACCTTAGTTTTTTTTCTAAAATTTTAGCAAGTATAAATTGGGTTTGTCTACTCTAAAATGGAATATTTTGGATTAATTTGTCCTTTAATAAGACCTTTTATACGTGTCCGTCTTCAATTGAATATTTCGTTTATCTTTGATTAAAATCATGTAGTGTCTTTATTTATTTATCCAACATTAGTTACGCATTATATGCCCTTTTTTTTGAACTTCTTGAAAAAATAAAAAAAATCAAATTTAGTTACTCGTTTGTCTTTTGTTTTTCAGTCTTATAAATTTTGCAGGCATAGAATTCGAGGACGCATTGAGTTCTCTCCAACCCAAAATAAGAAATATTGGGATAGTTTTTGAGCTATACCCAACCTCATCCTCATGCAACTAGAAAAACGTAGGCGATTCTAAATTGGAGTTCACTCAATTTTTTGTAAAAAATATTCTTTTGTCAAGCAAAATTGGCTATACGTCAACGTTTTTGTTTGAAAACTTCTACATTATCTGCAAACAAAAAGGGGCAAACCGTTGACACCTAATTTTGGCTCTACAAACTTAAAATTAACGTATTTAGACTTATTGATCGTTGAATGACACAAAATATAATTTTTCACATATTTTTTGCAATTGTTAGTAAATTATTGATAATTATCATTATTTTAAAATTTTTACCAATTTATTGTCATTATTTAATTTTACATAATTTATTGATAATTATTCTTAATTTTATAAATTTAGGATTCTTATTTGTTTATTATCATTTTAATATTTTTGCACAATCATTTGCATGCATACATAGCATAACACTATAATTTTTATTTTTTAACATATTATAATTTTTATTGTTTATAGCTTAATACATTTGTTAAGAGATAATTATATTATATCTATTGTTTGCATTTGTTTTATATCGATATTCATATTTTTGTATATTATTTAATACAGTCTGCAAATGATAATATTGGTTCAATTATTTTAATACACAGTGCAACAAATCAATCAAGTCAAGGTCTCATCATCTTTAAAAAGGGTGACATTTGAGTTGACGGGTTAAGGTTTTCATCCGTTTAATATAAAATCTTTATTCATTGGTTAAAAAATATATAATCCTTCAGTTAATAACTAATGGATTAAAGAAAGTTCTAAGGAGACAGGAGGGAGTCAATTTTTATTTTTTGATTAATGATGGGTGTCACTTTTATTTATAAATGAATAATAAGGGGGTTAGCTTTTATCACAAAATATACGCACCACATAAATATAAAATCAATTTTTTTCTCTCTCTCTCTCTCTAAAACTCACGTGTATCTCTCTCTTTCAAAAACTAATCTATCTTCTCCTATCTCACCTTTCATGGCTACTCCATCGCCAAGCTACGGTGAACCGCCATCGAAGCCTCTGGCAAACCACTCATTTCTCCCTTTCTCCCACTTTTCTACCACCACTTCGTCGAAGGTGATGGTCGGCGAAGCTTCGAGCTTTCAGCCACCGCCAGTCCCTCCCCTCTTCCTCCTTTATTTGCAGTCATCTCTCACCGGAAGTGATGACCAGCGAACCTCAAGTTTCTACGCACTACTACTGTCACTATCTTACCGGATATGACCAGATCTGGACGAGTTTTAGACTCAGGTATTGCTCTGATAAAACTCCGTTAAAGCAACCCTGGTCACCTATCCTCTTTTGCTTCGACCTTTGGTGAATCCTTTTGGGTTTGTTTAGCCTCGGAGTGTTCTTTGTTTCTAAATTCTTTTTAACTATAATTAGGGGTGTGCATCGGTCAGTTCGGTTCGATTCTACGTGTTATTGATTTGATTTATCGGTTTTCAATTTTTAAATATGTAAAACCAATAACCAACCAATAAGATATTTTTTTATTGGTTTATCGGTTTTTGGTCCTTATCGGTTCGATTTTCGATTTAACTAATAAGAAAATAGTTACAAAATAAAAATAGTAACAACTAACATAATAAAATGAAATTTTAATTACCGCCAAAACCTACGCAATGCATTTTAGTTTACAAGAATCTTCAAACTTGAACTGGATGTTAGTTAGGAAAAAAATTGAATCCTAATTGTTGGAAGCTATAAATGCTTCAAGTTTTTTATTACGATATTAGCCGAACTTTATATTTTGCCCTTGTTGCACTGAATAGGTTAATACTTTGTGAATCACTGAATTATGAATTAATAGTGCATATAATCTATATACATATATATATGTATAGATAGATAGATAGATAGATAGAGAGAGAGAGAGAGAGAGATAAAGAGAGAGAGAGATTTAAATATATAACATAAATAGGGATAACCCAATAAGTTAAAATGAATACCGAACCGTTTACCCAATAAATTTTTTTATAAAATCAATAAAAAATCGTTAACCCGATAACCCAATAACATTTTTATCGATTCGATTTATCAATTGGTTCGGTTTTTGCACAACCCTAACTATAATGACCGTTGTGAATTAAAATTGATCGGAAAAGTTGGCTCTGGTGAAGTTACTGTCAATATGTATAGTTATTATTAGTTGATTACCTGCGTGTATATCTAGCGGCCTCCATCACCCATGGATATTGTTATTGCTTTATTTTGCCATTAATTATTGTTGTTTGTTGAGTTTTTAAGTTGGTTTTGCAGTTTTTTTATATTTTTTGACAAAATCATGTTTTGTTCCGGCACTATGGTTGTTGCTTTGCTTGTTTCATGGCTGGTTTGTTCCGGCATTGTGATTGTTGCTTTGCTAGTTTCATGGCTGATTTGTTCCGACACATTGGTTATTGCGTTGCTAGTTTCATGGCTTCTATTACCTTTGTTTTGGGGTAAATTATACTGCATTTTTGCCCCTTATAATTTTATTAAATTGATGATGAACAGATACTATATTATTTGGCCGATGAAGAAATTTTTAAATGATTTTCGAGGCCTTCAAAAATAAAAAGATAGATATTACGTACACAAATGCGTGATAAAATAAATTAATTCGGACAATGATGAAATATTTACAATTTTTATAAAAAATTTATCTGAGTCTGCTTTTAATAAAAATTCTATTTTTTATATACATGTATGTACACATAGTTCTTAATTTATCTTGATCTGTTACTAACATCTTTACCGCGAATATTTGTAAAGGTTCTCAGGAATACTTGTCGGAAATGGTATTCAAAGAAGAGCTTAAATTTTTGTATTTGTACTTTTTACATTTTATCATTGTACAAATATTATCATAGTGAAAACTTTTTTTAGGGGCGTTGAGCGGGAATACTTTTACTTATACAAATATTCATCACGCGTTTAGGCAAATTTAGGTCGTTAAGATTTCATACTAAATTGATTTAGATATTTAATCAAATAAATTCACACTTTTTTACATTAAAATATTATTTGCTTAATCTTTTCCTTTAAAATAAAAGTTTCTTTATTCAATCTTTTCATTTTTTTCATACATATTCTCATGTACTTTCGTTTATCTTCATACATTTTTTATACATATATTTTTACAATAACATATGTAATTTACACATTCTTTATTTATAGATTGTTTATATTATTTTAATACATATTTAGAAATATTGATTTTTCTTTTCTTCTTTTAATAATATCTAAGTCTGACCGGAAATCATATTTGTGGATTCTGAAGGGTGTCTAACTCCTTCCCTTTAAAATAATTTGAACCCTTACCTAGAATCTAAATTGGTTTCGTAAATTAGAATAAAGTCACACTTGTTAAATAAATAAATAGATTTTCTAATTTTCCTTAAAAATTAGGTAGCGACTCTGTATAAAATTAATTCTTTTTGAGTCCATAATATCGTGCTTGTTTTAATCTTAGGTAAAAATAGGGTATGATAATCATCAATGAATTTTTTATTCTATTTGAAGAAAATGAGTGAAGAACAAAATAATAATATAGAAATAATAAAATAAAATAAAATAAAAATTTATGATATAAATATGAAGTATAATATATATATATATGTGTGTGTGCGCGCTCGTGTGAGTGTGTAAGTGATAGGGATATTTTTATCATAAAAAAAATCTCTTCTACTTTTACTTTTAAAAAAAAAAATAGAAATTTTCTACTTCTTCCAACAACAGAAAAATTGTTTTTGCTTCTTTTTAAAATCACTTTTGAAAGTTGTTAGAAGCACTTAATCTTGGGCAAGACAAAATTGAGACATATAATTATTGCACTTCAAACGTATAAGGGCTTGTCAAGGCCGACTTTGAATATTTTTATTGAAATTGTACCACTGACACTGTCAAATTTTCGACATATTTTGCTGAAAATGTGGTATAAGCAAGGCCAAAAGTTAGACATGGAATGAATGTACTAAATATTTTGGCATGAAACTCAATTGAATAAATTTTTATCCAAAAACATCAACTTGCCCTTCTAATTTAAACAATTTAACACTAAAATCTATATTAAATAAACTCAAATTTGAATAGTTTCAAATATCATAATGAACAAACTCAATCGTCAAATTTTTAAACTACTAGCAAATCAAACAATAATATTTTGTGATAATACTAATTTGTAATTCTTTTCAAAAAATCAACAACCTTCACTTAATTTCTATTTATTTTTTATATTCAAAATTCTCAAAACATTATACTTCAATTGTTATAAGTTCAAAACAAATAAATTATTAGACAACAAGCCAAAGAGAGAAAGGGGGAAAAATTAGTAGATTTATCTAAATTTACCTGAATTTAGGTCTTTGTTGTTACTATCCTCTTTTTTTTTAAAAAAAATAGACATAAGTCAATTTGGAGGGCGGTCCATCAGAATGTCCTTTATTTATTTTTTGTTAGAAATCAAGAAGGTAATTATTTAGTTCAACGATATAATTTTAAAGTATTTGTCATTTCGTAACACTTCATTTATTACATTATCATTTGCCGAAATGAGTTATTTATAAACTAAACAGAGAAGATCATACTTAGTTTACTAAACTTTTTTAGGCATATCAAAATTTAGTTACATATTCATTGACTAAAATCATTTGAATGGCTATCAATTAAAGATGCTTTCCTACCTTCGGATATTATTATAATAGTCTTCAACCAGCATGTAAGTTATATTCTTCAGAAATTACAAGTATGATAAAATCATCTTTTACATAAGATGTATTTAAGAAAGAAGTATTGAATCTCTTTATTTTAGAGTTTGAGCCTGAGATCTATGATCGAGGACGAATAAATTTCATTCATCCAATCACATGTCAATATTGATAAGTCTAAATTAATCCAACGAACCTAATAGTCCTTGATTAGAATTTTTTCGTTAGATTTTTATGTGTTTATTTTTTTTCTCAAGAAACTACTCTGTAATTATTGAAAATTAAACCACGTTGGACCATATAGAAATGCATGTAATTTTCAAACAAGGATTTAGATACACTAAAATAAACTAATATTTACAGTTAAACAAAATACTTGTTCACTTTCAAAATATAGGAATAAAAAGTTTATAGAACATATACAACCTCAAAACAAATCCCACAAAATTAAGAATTTTGAAGAGGTCTTCCTTTCTTCTCATTCTTTGTATCCTTTCTCTCCTTACAAATCAATATTATGTCCCTACACCATCATAAAATTTATTGCCATCGTAGTTTCTGATTATAACTCTAATTCACCACTACTTAACTATGGCTAGTTTGTAGTGCCCGTCGAAATTTGTTGATACCTCTTAGAGGTTTGCCATTGTTTCATCGAAAAATTGTTGAAACTTTATTCATTATTGGTGACTCCGATCCTGACTCCCGATTCGACTCTTGACCTTAACTCCAAACTTCAAACCAAAATTCAACTACTCCTGACCCAAGATTTTACCCAAGACTTGATCCTAGAACCCGACTGCTGAACTTGAGTTTTGAACCTTATCCTCACTCGAGATTCTAATCTCAACCTCGACGTGAGACCTGACCTGAATCCCAAACCTAACTTGACTCTGACTCTCAAACTCGATAGCCAACCTCGATCTGAACCCATAACCCGACTTTTAAATCCGAATCGAAACCCATATCTTGACTCTCACTTCGACCTCTACCCCAAGACATGACTTTCGACTTTAATCCCGACTTGAGACTTGATATTCAGGAATTGACCTTGACTTGAAACCCGATCCCGATTTTGAACTGAGATTTGGTCAAGGTCGGTCTCAAGTCAGAATCAAGAGTCATGTTCTGGGTCAAGGTCCATATCTCGATCGAATCTAAAATTCAAATAAAATGATGAGGTTGTAAAAGGGTTTTGAAAAACGTTTTTCTTACTTTGCGTATGAAAGACATTTTTCTTAAATTTGAGAAAAATAAATTTATTTGAAAAATATTTTATAAAAAATCCAAGTCAACCAACATAAGATAGTTAGAAAATATTTTTCTACCCACCAAACACATTCTTTTCTTTTCTATTATATAGAAAAGGTGGTTTCGACCACCTCGTACGTAATTACCAAAATACCCCTCTACTCCCATTTAATTACATATCATATCCTAATATATAATAATTCCATTGTTTCATTATAATGGTTTAAATATTTAATATATTCTATTAATTTATATTAATTAACTATAACTACATATTGGAAGTAATTTTTTTTATTTAATTAATTGACTATCATGTTCAAAACTAATTTATTATCACAAATCAGAATAATTAATAACTTAAAATATTTAAAAGACATATAAAATTTTTATTGACTCTCATTATTTTAGCAATGCCACACAAATTGAGATAAAATAAAAAGTACTGTAAATCATAATAATTAACAACTTAAAATATTTAAAAGATATATAAAAATTTTAGTTGACTCTCAAAATTGTATCGAAGCCACATAAATTGGGACACAAGGAGTAAATATATTATTTGATAATTACGTAAAAATTATTATAAATCACAATAATTAACAAGTTAAAATACTTTTTTAAAAATATATAAAAGTTCTATTCAACTCTCAAAATTTTATCGGTGCAGCATAAATCATGACAAAATAAAAAATTATCTTAATTCATTGCAACTATATATTTAAAGTAAATCAATTTTATTATTTTAATTGACTTTTATATAGAAAATTAACCTTTTTATTTATTTATTTATTTTAGTAAATTTAAATTTTAATTTTTTTTTTTCTTCTGAAGAGGTGGTTTCGACCACCTCTTACGTAATTACCAAAACACCCATCTACTCTCATTTAATTATATATCATATCCTAATATATAATAATTCCATTGTTTCATTATAATGGTTTAAATATTTAATATATTCTATTAATTTATATTAATTAACTATAACTACATATTGGAAGTAAATATTTTTTATTTATTTAATTGACTATCATGTTCAAAACTAATTTATTATCACAAATCAGAATAATTAATAACTTAAAATATTTAAAAGACATATAGAAATTTTATTGAATCTCATTATTTTAGCAATGCCACATAAATTGAGATAAAAGAAAAAGTACTGCAAATCATAATAATTAACAACTTAAAATATTTAAAAGATATATAAAAAATTTAGTTGACTCTCAAAGTTGTATCGAATTCACATAAATTGGGACGCAAAGAGTAAATATATTATTTGATAATTATGTAAAAATTATTATAAATCACAATAATTAACAAGTTAAAATACTTTTTTTAAAATAAATAAAAGTTCTATTCAATTCTCAAAATTTTATCGATGCAGCATAATTCATGACAAAATAAAAATTATCTTAATTAATTACAACTAAATATTTAAAGTAAATCAATTTTATTATTTTAATTGACTTTTATGTAGAAAATTAATATTTTTATTTATTTATTTATTTTAGTAAATTTAAATTTTAAAATTGTTTTTTTTCTTCTTATATAGAAATACTAATATTTAAACTTAACTTTAAATTTTTAAAGTACAAAATTAATAAATTTAATTTAATAAAATAAATTTCTAATGAATATTTTTTTAGAATTTGTGTTGGGTCAATATGTATCAAGTTAAAAAAAATAAAGAAAAATATATAGTAAAATTTTATTATTGTGAAAGATAAATATAATGCACTATCCAATAATGTTTAATAATATCATACTCTGCATATGCAAATATAGCATTCCATATTTAATTAATATACTATTTCGGTGAATTATCGATGATTACTATTGGATATGATAAAATTATATTAATTTTTATAGTAATAACATAACCAATCGCTCTTAATTAATTATTATGAGTCATCTAGGTATTAAGAAAATAAATAATATTTAATGAAAAATAAAATTGACATAAAATGCAAAATTAACTCTTAATATTTTAAATTTAATTTCATCTTTCGAACGATGATTTTACTATATCACTCATTATTATAGGTCATTTATGTATTAAATAAATAAGAACAACAAAATGATATGTCAACATAAAATATTTAATTGACTATCAAAATTATATTAGTGTCACATAAATTGGGATGGGACAAAAGAAGATATAAAACAACATATATTATTTGAAATGAAATAAAAAGTACTGTAAATATCAATAATTAACAAAAAAAAATAATTTAAAAATTGACTGATTTCTACTTCAGCTGCTTCAATCGTGATTTTAATGTACAGTGATGTTTAAAGAGGGTAAAATGACATAATGAGATTTAAAGAAGATAAAATGTATGTAGTAAAGTGTGAGAAGAATAAAACATAAGTAAATTTTATTACTATATTTTAAAAAAATTAAAGAAAAGAAGTATAAAAATTATTTGCAAAATTAATTTAAATTTAATCAAAGTAAATTTAAGTACAAAAACATGTATTTATCACAAATTTGTTATCAAATACTTCGCATTTTCTTAACATTAACAAATTTTTTATCAAATATGTGTAGCCATCTTTCTCAACTTTTTACCGCTCTTCAATATTAATTAACATTTCTTTATTTTAAAAATAAAATAAAGAAAAAAAAATCTCAACTCTTCATTCTCTATTAAAAAACAACATTCTTTTCTTATGTTAAAAATATTAATTAAACAAAACAATAACGAATCCAAGTTGTGTATTCTCTTTATCGGGTAAGTTTACATAATTATTAATCTTTGCAATGTTGAAAATCAATAATCTGCTGGATATTTGATTTAAGCTATTTCATCAGATTTACGCCTATTCTTTTTTTATATTTCTGATCCTAAAATTCAACAAGCAGGTTAAAAAAAAGTTTCAATTGTGATCCCCTCAGCTCAATCATACTAACGAAAATATTTTACTGCTCAAACTTTCTACTCCAAGATAAATCCTAAAATTTAAAAATTACAATTCACATGTTTTGCTATTTGGTCCGTACTGACACAGGTCTTGCACTCTTAGTAATCCATATAAAAAGTAGTAGTATGTATTCTTTTTAAAAAAATTTACAACACTTTTAATTCAACTTTATATGTTATATATTTAAAATTAAAAGCCATGCAAACAAGGTGTAAAAGCATATGCTCAACCCTAGCGCCCAGCTAAATTGGGGAGGGCACATACTCGAAACCCAATAATCGGGGAGAGATGACAAGGGGAAAACAGAAGATCGAGGCTCAGAGGAAAAATGCTGAGAGAAATCAGAAAGGAAAAGGGTCTCAGCTTGAAGCTCGTGCTGTCGGCCTCAAAGTCATCTGTCCCATTTGTAAAGTAATCATCTTTTTCTCTACACCATTTTCCTTAAATACTTTCCAAATCTCCTCTTTTTCGTGCTCGATTCGCTTCTATGTGCTTGTTTATTTGTTTATGTGCCTGTTATTTGTCGAAATTTGGTCACAATTGGACGTGCTTTTATAGATAGTAATAACCTAGAATTTTTCTTTAAAAAATTTGGGGAATTTGGGGTAGTTGAAAGGGATTATAAGGTGGGAATCGAACGCACACCAACAGGGTGAAAGTTCAGGCAGCCAACTAATTGAGCCACTAAGATTCCTCTTTGAGCTACCATGATTCATCTGAATAGTAATCTAAATCTTTTCTTAAAACGAAAATTTTGGAGAATTTGGGGTAGGGGAAAGGGATTACAAGGTGGGGAATCGAGCACTCACCAATAAGGTGAAAGTTTAGATAGAAAACTAACTAAGCTACTAAGATTGTTATGAACAGTAATCTAGATCTAAATATTCTTTTGTATAGTTTGGTGGGTGATGCTATTGGGAAGGAATTTGGAATCATTCAATATTCGTTTTGGATATTAAGAAAGTCGTTGAGCAAATATGTAGATATATATAATTTTATTTTTTCTTGCAAAATCGCATCTAGAAAGTAAAAGAGTTAATGGTCAAAAACACATCTAAGGGATCTTGATTTTTCTAGTTTCAACTATCAGGTGTGCGAGTTTCGTATCGTCAACTATTTATCAAAACACACCTCAACTATTAGGTGTGTCAGTTTCCTACATGAAATATCTTTTTTTGATAAGTTAAAGGCTTATTGACTAAGTACCAAGAAGGTACCAAAATCAAAGGTTACAAAAGACTCCTGGGTATATCCATACAGTCAACTACAACATCTCCCTAGCAACTCCAAAAAATCCATATATTGATCTATACTATCAATGAAACTACTTTTACAGCAACAAAATAAATTTTGCAAACACTTGTTTTTAACTCTAGGAATATGAACTTTTTGCCCATCAAAACAAGCGTTGTTTCTTTCTAACCAAATAGTCCAAAATATGCACAAAGGTATAGTTCTCCATATTCGCTTCAAAGCTTTATGCATTCTCTGGTTCTACTAACTCTCCAATAATTCCTTCACACTCTGAGGCATGATCCAAGAAATCCCACAAATACTGTAAAAAGTTTCCCAACACTGTCTAGCTATTCTGCAGTGGTCTCCACCTCTTCTTCGCATAAGTAACATCTATTACTTAGTGTAAAACCCCTTTTCTGAAGATTATCCTGAGTTAGACAAGCTCCCCATGCTGTTGTTCAACCAAAACAAGCTACCTTTAAAGGAGCTTTAGTTCTCCAGATCCCTTTCCACAGCCAGATAGAATCCCAGTATCCTAATTGTTTCATTAGAAGACCATACCACTTTTTAACTGTAAATGATCTATCTTTACTATCTATCCATACTAGAGAGTCCCCCTTACTTTGATCAGTGTGGGAATTATCCAGTTGAAGGAGTAATTGACAAAAATCTTCAATTTCCCAATCATTTAAATTTCTTCAAAAATTCATTTTCCATCCAGTGTCCTACCTGAAATACCTCTACTATTCACGTAGGAAAAGGGAAGAATTGATAGTTGAGTTTTGTTTTGACATATACTTGGTGATGGTTCCGGTGGCAAACTTGCACATTTGATAGTTTAGGTATGAAACTTAAAAAATGGGGATACTTTAGGTGTGTTTTTGACCCTTCACTCAAAGTAAAATGAAGCTAGCACAAAATGATTTTTCTGGTATTTGTTTGTTTGAAATGAAAAATAAGCTTAGATTTAAAGCAACCAATTCATTGGAAATGGTGCTACTGTAGCTCTTTTGGGAAAAAGTATTTAAATTTCTCCAGACTCTCTTGCTTACCAAAATTATAAAAATATTTCCGAACACTCAACATTCCAACACTTCCTTTCCTGTTCTGGGCATACAAACAACACTATGAAGAAGTTGGCGCTGAGAGAAAACACGTGTATTTGATGGTTGTTTAATTGGTTATCTGTCCGTATTAATAATAAAGTTCCAACTTCCAACCTCGTTAAGTAGCTTCCGCCGCCCCTGTTAATTACATTCTTTATCTGTTATGTATTATAAATTATCTGTGTTCTTAATCAACTACCTATTACCTGTCCTCCTTAGTGGTTATTGTTCCTTTTTCAGGATGCTTTGTCATGCTTTCGTAGTATTTTGCCATGCTTTCTTCACTTCTGTTATTTCTTTTTCGATCTGCTATGATACGCTTTCCTTGAGCCGAGGGTCTATTGGACACAACCTCTCTACCTCCCAAGGTAGGGGTAAGGTATGTGTACACTCTACCCTCCCCAGGCCTCACTTGTGGGATTACACCTTGTATGTTGTTGTAGTAGTACCTGTATTTTCACTTTACTGTCATCCTACTTTCACACCATATGTTATTGTGTTTAGATTGCATTCCTCATCTTTTATTGTTTATAGATTTTAATTGGAACTTCCCCGATTATTTTTTTACAACTTCAAATGCATTGGCAATTTTTGTAAAGAGTCAACACTACTTGAAATCATTCAGCTGCCCATGACAAGTTGGAGCATTCTGTTGAAAATTGAGAGCAGCCAGAATAATGACCAAGTGATTGCTTTGTTAGTCAGAGTTCCTTTAACCCTTTTTCTTTTCTCAACCTGTAGTGATGTAATAACTTTCCTTTTAGTGGTTAGCTCGGTTGTACAGCCTGTTCTTTTCCTTTGAATCTATATTTCTTAGGAACTTCTCCACTAAACTGTAGGATGGAGTGCGTCTAACGCGACTCGTGCGGTTAGTGAAATGTTGAGATTCTACTTTAGTTTGGGGTCAAGTCTATGTTCTTGGTGGTGGTTGAATGACTTTATTCGATTGCCTCAAATCACTAATTAACATTGTCCCGTTTTATTACCTTTCTAATAGCTATATATTTTGCATCACACTTCATAGCACCATTATTTCAGCTATTTTAGCAATAGCATTGTGTCTTAACACTTGTGAGGTTAGTGAAATGTTAGGATTATACTGGTGTTAGGTGCCAACTATCTGTTGTTGAAAATTGGTTGTGTCTGAATAGCTTCTCTTGTTTGACTGCCTCAAGTCATTAACTAAACTTTGTAACATGATTACACCTCCTAATTAGCTATTTATTTTGTATTACAATTATTAGTACTATTATTTCAGCTATTTTTGTACATTATGAGTTTAAAATACCCTACCTGAAACTTTGTTCAATGGTAATACATGAGAGTTCTCTTAAGTTTTGTTTCCTAGATTTAAGTAGTAACTGCGTAGTGGTACGACATGTGTAGTTGGTTGTTCCTTGTTTTTATATTTTTTAATACCATTCTGTTTATTTTTAGGCTACTGAGAGTGGCATTTTTCGTTTTTTTTCCCTCAGGCTTGTTCATTTGTCTCAACTGTTAAGATTCTGTGCTTGTTTGAGATTTGCGCATGACACTTCCATCTTAAACCAAATTCTTTCTTACATGGGATGCTTGGATCGGGCCAACTTTGTGGAACTTGTTAGTTGTTCAAGTGTAGTAGCCTACCGATTGTGGCGTTCCTTTTATTGTTTGGTTTACTTTTAGCGGATTTATTTAGGAACCCAGGGTGTGGGGAAGGATACATGTTGAGTGGCATTGTCACGACCTAAATGGCCATGATTTGCACCCACACTAATCTTCCCGGGGGAGAACCGTCTAACCCAAAACCATTACCCACTCATTTAGTCAACATTAAGACAAGATTATCATAAAAACCAACTTAACGATAATGAATTCAAATCTAATCATTATTAATGTGGAAAATCAAACAAACTACTTATTGAAATCCCCAAGACCCGAAAGTCATCGTACAAGAACTTCTAAACAAAAATCACGTCTAAAAGAGATATCCACAATAAAAAATAAAATATATCTCATTATTCGAAAGATGGACAAGAACTAATATGATGATCCATGACAGCCTGGAGATGCAGTGCTCACCCTTGGATCGAGATTAGCTATCAAATGCAAGAGATGAGGTCGTGTTTGAGCCTATAGAACACTTTCTGCACTCAACATAAAAAAGAGTACATGGTAGTATCAGTGCAAACCACCACTATGTACTGGTAGGTATCATACGCTAACTCAATTTAATAGCATGTATACAAACTAAATCGAATAACAAGTAGACAAGCATCAACACATAGCAATAACAATTATTCATTGAATCAACAAATGCATCAACGACGGGCCAAACAATGCTTGCAAATAAGCCACGTAACTATCAAAAGTATCAATCATACTATACACATCCACAAAATGAACAGTAATACCATAAGTAACAACTGTGTCCTTTTAAACCTCACAATTAGAACAACATTGGCTCGTTATTAGCTAAATTAAACCACACAACCTCTCAAAATCAACATTAATCTGTATAGACATGCTAAGGGACTTATTTTTTTCCAATTAAACCTGCAGGGGACAACCTAAGTCTATGTACCGTACCGGCGTGGTACCCGATCCTCCATGAATAAGTAATATCAATATCCATATCTGTATCGGCGTGGAACCAAATCCTCTATAACCATATCATGTATGGTTTATCAAATTCACACCGTCTCTCAGGATATAATACGATGTAGTAAATTTACAAGTACAGTTGAATTCATAAGGTAATTTCATCAAGTTTGATTTTCACTAATTATTCATACAAGTGTCAACAATCTAATATCATCAAATTCAAGTATGTCCGAAGACCAATCAACAATCACATCCAATTTAGGAGCATACACGCCATTAAATCAAGTCTAAACTCTAGTTAAATCGTAACCTACCTCAACCCAAGAATCCGAATCCAAGCTACTTTGCAAGGGTCTTGTTCTTCCGTAAACCTTTCGAATGGTCAAAATCTGTTCAAATATATAACCCCCCATAAGAATACAAAACTAATGACACTCATTTTATAAATTCTTACTCTAAGAATTATAGATATAAAACCTAAGTTTGTCAAAATAGTGAAGAAATAGTATGTGAAATATGCTGATTGCCGTCACTATACATCGCTAGACTAATGATCCATTCCCACTTTGTTCTTCATTTTCTCCCCACAAGTATGGCATCTGGATCACATGCATGCCAGATCTTTTAAATTAATTTCATATGGCAACAAAACCAAAACAAAACCCCACTAGTAGCTAGTGTTCCTAATAACTAACGACAAATTGCTCTGGCAATTAGCAAACCAGTAATCAATTGGTATGATTCAATTGTATGCATTTACAATACATGCAAAAGAAAACTACTTTTAAACCTACCTAACATCACCGCCAATCATTGGCATGTAACCACCAATCAAACACCCATTATTAACAGCTCACTTTAGCAGTAAGTTAATACCCGTATGCACGCCTTTCCTTTTGCTCTTCTTTTGCGCCTCTTCATTTTTACGAGGCACAGACTTGAGGAAAGGCGTGCATATGGGTATTAACTTACTGCTAAAGTGAGTTGTTAATAATGGGTGTTTGATTGGTGAATCATACCAATTGCTTACTTGTTTGCTAATTGGTAGAGCAATTTGCTGTTAATTATTAGGAACAGTAGCTACTAGTGGGGTTTGTTTTTGTTGCCATATGAAATTAATTAATTTAAGAGATCTAGCATGCATGTGACCCAGATGCCATACTTATTGGGAGAAAATGAAGAAGAACAAAGTGGAAATGGATCATTGGTCTAACGATGTATACTGACATCAATCAACATATTTCACACTGCTTTGACAAACTTAGGTTTTATTTCTATAATTCTTAGAGTAAGAATTTATAACATGAGTGTCATTAGTTTTGTATTCTTATTGGGGTTATGTATTTGAATAGATTTTGACCATTCAGAAGCTTTACGTAAGGGCAAGGCCCTTGCTAAGTAGTAGCTCGCATTCAGATTCTTGGGTTGAGGTAGGTTACGGTTTAATTAGAGTTTAACCTTGATTTAATGACGTGTATGCCTAAATTGGATGCTTGTTGATTGGTCTTCGAACATGCGCCTAAATTGGATGCTTGTTGATTGGTCTTCGAACATGCTTGAATTTGATGATATTGGATTGTTGACACTTGACTTGTTCTTCTACGACTGCTCCGACCAAAAATTCGAAGCTGCTCCGACTTCTTTTTCACAGCATTGTTCATTTTGTGTCTGGACTCCTGCTCAGAAAAAGAAAGGTCATTTCTTGTAATAGCCCCACAAACTAAGCAATGAAGAAACATCATACACTATTAATTGAGCTTTTGTCGACCAACTAACAGAACAAGGAATTACTTGTTCTTCTTCCATTCGAAGCTGCTCCGCGTGTAATTTTTAGAAGCTGCTCTGACGTCTTAATTTCCTTCCCAACTTGGAACACTTCAAGAAGGCGGTTTTAATTTTTTGAAGCTACTCCGACTTTAGCTCCGACAACCACTTCAATTTCCAAGAAAATTTGGGGTTTTCTTCTTTAATCTGGAAATTTAAGGTTAGTTAATTTTTAGAATTGATGATTTTAACCTAATTTTCTGAGTTTCTATTTAGGAGTTTTTTTCTCCTTCACTTTGATTGCTGACCTAACATTTGGGGATGGGTTTAATTTGGGTGCTTCTAGTTGCTACCTTTTCTAGGTCGATAATCCATTTCCTTGTTTCTGCTCGTATTGTGCTAAATAAATTTGGGTGACTTCAGTTGCTACCTTGTTTCACTTCTACTGCTGTAGCTTTCAGGTGCTAAATAATATATTAACAAATCTATAAATTTTGTATAGATATTGCATGATACCATGTCCATAAGGTTGAGCTAATACCATTTATGTAAAGGTGTGCTTACTCGTTCTTTAGGAAGGTCTGGAAGATGCGAATTACGGCAGAGGATTAGGGCCAGTTCGGGTCGCTAGTGTAGGGAATTAATTGGTGGGGGTGTATTCCTGTTATGATTCCGTATTCAGTGTTCCGTGTTCCGTGTTCCATGTTTATTACGAATCTGTGTGCTTTCCTCTGCTTTATATTCCTGCATTCCTGCTTTACTCTGTTTTATATTCCTTATGGGTGCCGTATCTATGTTATGTCATCTGCTTCTGTGCTGTACTATGTGTTTGTGTGATATCTCGTGACTTGAGCCGGGGGTCTTTCGGAAACAGCCTTTCTACTTCATCAGAGGTAGAGGTATGGACTGCGTACATCTTACCCCCCCCAGACCCCACTAAGTGGGAATACACTGGGTTTGTTGTTGTTGTTGTTGGATTGTTGACACTTGTATGAATAATTATTGAAAATCAAACTTGTTGGAATTACCTTAAGAATTTAACTGTACTTGTAAATTTAGTACATTGTATCCTGAGAGATAGTGTGAATTTGATAAATTATGGTTATGGAGGTTCGGGTACCACGTCGGTACAGATATGGATATTGATATT
>NC_061111.1:30486370-30515360 GCF_002878395.1 Capsicum annuum
GGGGGGGGGGAATCAAGTAAATGTAATTTTATTTATAAACATGGCCAGTTTCAAGGGTAATACCAAAAGGTAAAGAATCTACAAAAAGACCTGATTCTCTATAAGCTCCACCCAAGCATCTATACAAGAAGGAACTTTCTGTGTGCACTAAAAGAAAATAAGGGAACATAGACTACTCCTCAACAGGGAAATTCGATTCAACTCCTGTAAATGTTCTCCTATTTCTTGCCCGCTTCCTTACACATGTAACACAAGTTGACTCAAACAATCTTTCGGTTTCTATGAATTTCTGCAGTCAACATCATCCCTTTAGCGGTTAGCCAAGTGAAAATACACACCTTCTTTGACACCTTTTGGAATTCATATAGAATTACATTGAAAAACACGCTTCTCCCTAACCGACTTTTATCACATAGGTTCAAAAAAATATAATACTCCAGCCATTGCTTCTGAACCTGCCCAAAATATTCCCGAGCCCTCCCATAGTTTATTTCCTAATTCCTAATTTCCAATTATCAATCTCCAGTAAGTAGTAACCTAGCCTCTCATGTGATATCTTCACTGTCTGCGTTTTATCTTTGGTAAGACTCTGTCACCCTTGTGCTTATAAAGTGATGCCTTCCACTCTTTTCTCAACATATAATGACCAAACATCCGAGAAATAATCCTAAATAATTATATTCCTACATTATTAGTTTCTCCACTACAAAGAGCTTGTATCTTTGGTCTTGTGGTACTTGCTTTTCTACCATAGAACCTAGTCTTTTTTCATAATTTCAAATAATAAGGGCCGAAAAAATGTTTCATGTCAAAGTCAGTGGGGGTAATATATAAACAAAGGTACGTTAAAGCATCTCTAGTTGCATGTTCACAGACACTTAGGGGTTCATTTGGTACACCGGATGGGATAAGCAGGTATATCCGTTGGGTTAGGTTAGCCCATGGGACTATTTTGTCATATCTTTCATATGTGATTGTTATCCCGTTATTATAGTACAAATGGTGGGATAAATGGTTCCGGATTAAACCAAACATGGAATAAAGTGGATTCCATATTTTATCCCGAGATAGTTATACTTATCCCATGTACCAAATGATCCCTTCCAATATTAAGATTCCTCACACTAATTTTTTATAGTACTATTAGATAATATTTTGGTGGTCTACGCACCCAAGGGTGTGGCCTAGTGGTTCAGTGAAGTTGGGATGAGCACCATGAGGTCTCAGGTTCAATTCCCAGCAGAGACAAACACTAGGTGTTTTCTTCCCATCTGTTCTAGCCTTGGTGGACAGAGTTACCTGGTACCTGATGTTGGTGGGAGGTGGCAGGTATCCCGTGGATTTAGTCGAGGTGCGCACAAACTGGCCCGGACACCACGGTTATAAAAAAAAAAAAATAATAATAAATATTTTGGTGGTCTACATATTGTGGGAATCACATAATAGGACCATACCGAAAAAGTCGTTTTAGAAAAATCGATAGTTCGGTTCAAACTGAAGAACCGAACACGCAGTCCTAGTTTTGAGGATAGAAGTAACACAATACAGTGGATTAACTGTCTCTGATATTTTGGTTTTGGTGTAGAAAGATTTGCTCTGAAGATACAGAAAGTCGAATAATAGATGTTTTTGATTCCTGGTGGGATTGTTCTTTTGGCAGCTTTTGTATCTTCTTAGCTCTTTTTTTTGTAAATATGGTTCTCCTCTATTTCTTAAGTACTAGTTTATAATTACAAAATTACAAATCTGTTACCTGTTAAAAGACAACCTCAAAAAATACACCAAAAAGCTGCTAAAACTTGATCCACAGCCATTGAGAAATACTGATTGTGCATTTTGAAAACTAAGACATACTGCTTGTACTAGTGAGTTTCTAAGGTTGTTTAAAGTGCTCCCTTTGAGAGGTGAATCTGTTGAAATAAGAGAGGTTCAGAAATTGATTGGTTAATTGCAATACATGTAAAGAAAGGCATGCGCATAATTTCTTCAAGGAATTGCCCTCATTCTGCCAGAGGAAGCCTAAAAAAAGGTATTTGCCTTTTGAGCCCCTTCTATGGTATAACATCATTTCTGGAGTTGCAGTGAAATTATTGAAGCTGCTATATATGCCCGGTGTTTTCAAATTTGGAGTAGACTTATCAGTTCAACTGGTTTAATACTTGGATCTAGCAATCTCTCCAGTATGAATGCCATCTAATGATGGCTGTTGTTGAACACGAGGAAAGGCATTACATTTAATGAGTCTGAAGCAATTATAGGAAGATCCAGAAAAGACTTTGTTTGCACTGTTCCTCTTCTGTCTCCTTCCAATAGCTGTTTCTTGTCCATGTCCCCAAATGCATTCTCCAGCATAAGTTTGAGAGGATGATTATGACTAGTTTTGTTTGCTCGTCTAAGCTGCAGTCCTCTACTTATTATACTCAAAGCACTTGGCATTATATGCCATATTCAAGTGAATGTACTCTTGTAAACAAATTGAAAAGAGGAAATGAGCTTCACCCCACTGATAGAGAAGAGGATGGAAGCCCCACATTCCCCTATCCTATTCTCCCAGGATTCCTTTCTTACCTGTCAATGCTTCGTGTATTGCGTCTCATTGCCATAGCAACCCACACTCTTTTTCCTTCGTTGTAGTGATCCATGTAAAATCTTTTGCCATCTATATAATTACCATGGTCTGTGTTTTTTCCTCAACCTCAAGTATATTTGTTTAAGTAGTTGAGTTTTCTTTCCATGAAACCATGCAGGGCACACTCCTTACTAATTTCATCTCTATGGGTGTGTTTGGTATGATGGAAAATGTTTTCTGAAAAATATTTTCTTATTTTCTCTTGTTTGGTTGTAGTTAAATGTTGGGAAAATGTTTTCCATAACAACTCATTTTCCTCCATTTGAGGGAAAATGACTTCCCTCATGGACCAAGGGAAGTCATTTTTCGGAAAATGACAAATGCGACTTATGCCCCCACCCCCACCCCTCTTCCCCACCCCATCACCCCATCAACACTAATATTCACATTTTTCAAAAAATTCACATTACTCGAAAATATTTTTCACTGTACTTTGCTTCAATTTTGCATTGCTTAAAATAAAAAATAGTGAAGCCCAAATTTTTTTTCTTTTCCAATGCTCGTTGAATGTATTGTTATTTCCATATGCATGGAGGAAGACTTACCTATGCTACTTTTGCTAATTGCATATTTCATTTTGTCATCGATGTAGCTTGTTTTACAAGGTTGAATAAGCTTGTTGTTCCATTGTATTTCTATTGATTGTAGTATCTTGAGATTGTCCTAACAAAATGTTGAAAAATGTCTCCTATATTTGCTAATTAGTAGTTGATTAAATTAAGTGATTGTAATATTTTAGTATTCGATGTTGATATTATTTGCTATACTTAAATTAGTTCTTACAAATTGTTGAGTTGCTAGAGGCACTAATATACTAGTTAACAGTTAGTAGTGTTTTCTAAAACATATTTTTTCACTCACCAATTAAACACTAAAAAATATAAAAAATATTTTCTACTCACCAACCAAACACCATAAAATATTTTCCGGAAAATATTTTTCACTCGCCAACCAAACATGAGAAAATAAGTAGAAAACCAACTTATTTTCGAGAAAATCTTTTTCCAGGAAAACATTTTCCATGAAAAATATTTTCCATCATACCAAACACACCCTATGTCTTTCTTTTGCTTTTGTTCTTTTGGGTGGGGGGCCTTGTGAGTAGGAACAAGTTTTCATGGTTGTTACCCACCCATTAGACACTTCATGTGTAAGATTGGAAAATTGAGTAGGATGAAAACTTATCTGCACCCAATGTTTACATCAAATCAATGAATGCAAGAGAAGTGTCTTTTATACACACATTTATTCACTTAACCATGGTTAGGTTATATGTATTCTTGGGTTGATGAGAACACCGGTACAAGTATGTATTTGCCAAAGAATAGGGTAGATCAATCTCTTCTGGCATCTAGTCGGGAATGATAGATGGTCAGTCTGGGAAGTGATTTGTTCTCCTTCAGAAAAATGTTCCTGGTGAGATTTAGGAGTCACATTATTTCCTGTGAGTACTTGTTCTAGTGCTGATAATGTAGATTGACTCTGTATTTTTGAAAAGGCTCATTATTTTCTGTAGTCTTTAAGAAGCTTAGCAACATTAGTATATCTTCAGCATTAGTTTATCAATTTCTAGAAGCAAACTTCCTAGTTGCTAAACTTAATCCATAGCCTTGAGAAATACCGATCGTACATTTTCAAAACTAAGAAATACTGATTGTACTAGCAAAGTTTCTAAGGTTGTTTAAGCTGCTCTCTTTGAGAAGTGAATCTATTGAAATAAGAGATTTTCAGAAATTGATTGGTCAATTTTCCTTCACAATACCTGTAAAGAAAGACATGTACATAATTTCTTTAATGACTTGCCCCCCTCCTAACAGAGGAAAACTAAAAAAAGTATATGCGTTTTGAGGTCCTTCTATGTTATAGCTCCATTTCTGGAGTTGCAGTGAAATTAGTGACGCTGCTATATATGCCCATTGTTTTCAAATTTGGAGTGGACTTATCAGTCAACTGGTTTAGTACTTGGATCCAGCGATCTCTTCAGTATGTATGCCATCTAATGATGGCTGTTGTTGAACACGAGAAAGAGGCAGTATATAAGTCTTAAGCAAGTGTAGAAAGTTCCAGAAAAGGCCTTGTTTGCCTTGTTTCCTCTTCTGTGTCCTTCCAATTGCTGTTTCTTATCCATGTCTCCAAATACATTCTCCAGTATGAGTTTGAGAGGATAATTCATGCTTAGCACTCTCAGTAAGTGATAATGATGTGTGATTATTGCCTGAGAGAAAAACAACTCAAGATTGCAAGATTAAGTGGAAAGTGTTTCTTGTGTGTGTTGGGGTGTGTTGGGGTGGGGTGGGGTGGGGGGTTAATTCATTATGACTTGCTCTATGGCATGTTCAAATCATGTCCTGATGTGAAGATTGAGGCCACCTCCAGATCTATGACTAGTTTTGTTTGTTCGTCTACAGGTGCAGTCTTCTACTCATTATACTCAAAGCACTTAACAATATGTCCCTTTTCAAGTGAATGTACTCTTGTAAACAAATTGGAAAGAGAAAATGGACTTCAGCCCTTTAAATGGAAAGAGGATGGAAGCTCCACATTCCCCTCCCCTGTTCCCACAAGAATCCTATCTTACCTGTCAATGTTCGGGTATTGACATAGCAACCCGCACTCTTCTTCCTTCCTTGCAGTGTTTCATGTGTAAAATCTTTTTCCATCTTTATAATTACCGTGGTCTATGTTCAAGTATATTTGTTTAAATGGTCAAGTTGTCTTTCCGTGCAACCACGCAGGACACAAAGTCCTTACTAATTTCATGGTTATGTTCTTGTTTTGCTTTTCTTTTTGGGGGTGGGTGGGGTGGGGGTGTAGGAACAAGTTTTCATGGTGGTTACCCACCCCATTAGAAAACTTTCTGCGTGAGATTGGAGCATTGAGTATGATAAAAATTATTTGCACTTGGTGTTCACATCAAATCAATGAATGCAAGAGAAGTATCTTTCATACACGTTTATTCACTTAACCATGGTTAAGTGATACGTCTTGTTGGTTTAATGAAAAGACAGGTGGGTAGATCAACTTCTTCTGGCATCTACACGGGAATCGCTTACCTTTGAGCCTTTTATCTGCAAATGATAGATGGTCAGTCTGGAAAGTGATTTGTTCTCCTTCAGAAAATTGTTCCTGGAGAGATTTAGGAGTCACATTATTTTCTGTGAATGCCTGTTCTAGTGTCGATCACGTAGATAGACCGTGTAGTAGTGAAAATGCTCATTATTTTCTTTACAGTCTTTAAGAAGCTTAGCAACATTAGTATAATTCTTTGTTAGAAGCTTAGCAACATTAGTATAATTCTTTGTTAGTTCTTTCATTGGTTATATTATATTGTGAATCTTGTTAGGCCTTTGATTAACAAGTTGTTTCCTTTACTTTGGTCATCTTCAATGTTTATACTGTCTGAGTGTGTGTACTTCCCCAGTCATTAAGATAGCAACATGTTTGATGTTACATTATCAACAAATGTGCTGGACTCCTTTTCTCACGTAATTTGTGTTGTTTTTTCAGGCGCAGCTAGCAAATCAAAACCAACTTGTGGATCACTATGGGTCTAAGCATCCAAAGGAAAAGCCTCCGAGTAACTCAGAATAACATTTCATGTTTCTTGGGAAGCCTCTTGCTTGCTTTTTGTTCTCAAACCTTTGAATCAATTAGTAAAAACCCTGTTAAAAATGCAGCGTCCAAGCTGGTTGTGGCTGCTTTGTGAAACAGACTGAACATTCTCTGTGAATAGTGTAAGCAAGAAAACAATAAAAATCCAAACAAGGGTGGATGGTTTTCTTCTCTTCTTTTCTTTTCTTATATAATTTTTTCCTTCCGATTATTTTATCTACGATAAAAAAAAGTAAGTTAAAGGAAAAGAGAATACTTGGAAAGCTGTATGAAATAATACGTAGCATTTGCCTATAAATCTCTCTAAGTAGGGCTAAGATCAACGTACATTCTTCTGGGATTTTGGGTATATTATGATGTTGTATTTGCTCATAAATGCCTAGCCATCTTGTGTATGACATAAATACATAACCAACCTGATTCAAGATTGACCAGACCTAATCCACAGCTTAGTAATCTTAAGAAAATATTGATTAAGATGAATCCGATACTACTACTCTCTATCTGCCTTGAGGCCAATGATAATGTAATGTAACATGTGTGTGTTAGTTGGATCCGAATATTCCACACACAAATTCAAAACAAGAAAAGAAAAAAAACATACAAGTATCAACTATTTTTAGATGAATATGTGCGTGTAGTGATAGTCTTTGCAATTATGTATGATTTAATTATGTACCAAACATAGATTAAAATATTTCGACCTAGTCAAACTTTATTTCTTACAAGTAATTATCACATAGTTGACCAATTCTTAGGTTTAATATTGAACCAAAATACGTGCAGTGCATTCACGTGTTATTTTGTGCATTCTTCTAGTTATACTAAATCAAATACACAGACCAAATGCTTTCAATTTTGCCAGTATATTTCGTGTTTAGATAAATCAAGATTGCAATTCGAGTACGTAAAATTTTCAGAATTAGCATTCTTTTTTATTTGAAAGAAATCAATCTGGGGATTGCATAAATTGTTAGTATTTGCTGTTGAACTTCCTTTAAAATATATAGAGAGAAAGACCAATCTCTCTTTAAAAATCTCATTTTCATCTACTACCAATAACTTTCCACCTCCCTAGAACTCATTCAGATCTCTCCTCTTCAAGCTAATCAACCTCTCTCTCCCTCTTCAGAAACCCTTCAGGATGGAAACTATCTGGTGTTCCCTTCCCATTTTTATTAATATTGTTAAAGACTTTTTTGCTCTCAATATCCCTTTAACAAAGGTTATCACCTTCTTTGAGGTTGATGTTAAAGTTTGGAATAAGAAGGTCTTTAGCAATATCTTCTACAGGAAAAATCATATTCTGATCAGACTTGCTGGCATCCAGAAATCTCCTAATTATCCTCACAATCTCTTTCTCCAGAACTTAGAAGCAAACCTTACCAAAGAATATAGTGAGATCCTCAGAAAGGAACAAGAATTCTGGAGGCTAAAGTCCAAGATAAACTGGCTCTCTCAGAAGAGGTCTCTAACACCAGATTCTTTCACACCTCCACTTAAGAGAAGAAAGAACAACATTTCTGCATTGAAAGATGATAATGTCAACTGGATCTATACCCTTGAGGAAATCAAATCAGAGATCTTAGGCTTTTACTCCAAACTTTTCTCCTCTGAACAATCATCCTCTCCCTTTAGGTGCCAATACAACCCTTCTTACCATGGCTCTATTAGGACTGAGGATCACCCTTCTCTTGACAGCGCTCCTACCCCAGCTGAGATCAGGAGAGTTGTTTTTCCTTTCAAGACAACTAAGGCTCCATGACCTGATGGCCTGCACCCGTTAATGTACTAGAGATATTGGGATATTATAGGACCTGCAACCATTAAGTTTTGTATGGAGACCTTCACCTCCTCGAAAATGGAAGAAAAGTTAAACTCCACTTACTTTTGCCTCATTCCCAAGTATTCTAATGCCACTAGCATGATGAATTTCAGGCCTATAGGTTTGTGCAATACTCAGTACAAAATAATCATCAAGATTATAGCTATTAGGCTCAAACCCTTTCTAGCTAGACTCATTAGCCCAACCCAATCCAACTTCCTACCCAATGGAAGGACCTCTGATAATGCCATCATTATTCAGGAAGTAATCTCTTACTTCAGGAAAATAAAGGGCAAAAGGGCCAACATGATTCTAAAGATTAACTTGAAAAATACCTTTGATAGGATGAAATGGTTTTTCATCAGACAAACTCTACACTTTTTCAATATTTCCCCCAAATTAACGACTCCCATCATGTCCTCTATTTTATCCTCCACCATCTCTATACTGGTCAATGGGAGAAAACTCCTTCTTTTAATCCTACCAAGGGAATAAGATAGGGAAATCCTCTTTTTCCCTGTATTTTTATCATGTACGTGAAACTCCTCTCAAGGATAATTGACCATGATGTGGACATTCTTACTTGGAATCCCATCTTTATCAGCAGACAGGGTCTCAAAATTTCTCACATCTTTTTTGTTGATGACTTGACCCTCTTTGCAATGACTAATAACAAGAACTGCATTATCACTAGGGCATTCTTAATAGTTTCAGTCATCATTCTGACCAGAAAGTGAACACCATCAAATCCAAAGTTATTTGCCACCAGCACTGTGGTCAGAAAGATAGACTCATATCAGCTAGATTACTTTCCATCCAAGCTAGAGATTGCTTTGGCAAGTACCTAGGCTTTCTTATTTTCCACAAGAAACCTTGCACCAAAGACTTTCAATTTATTGTGGATAACCTCAGCTCCAAGTTGACTGGTTGGAACTTTCTCAATATGGCTGGTAGATTTGTCCTCACTAAATGCTCCTTAAGCAGCATCCCAACCCATGTTATGCAATACATCTCTCTTTCCTCAAGAATCCATTTTCATTGACAGAATCCAAAGAAACTTTCTAGAGGTCTATAGTGGTGAAAAGAGAATGGACATGTTAAACTGGAACACTATTACTACTCCCAAGAATGCGTGGGTCATGGGGCTCCAAAAATCTTTCATAAGAAATACCATTATGCTGACTGTTTTAGAATAGAGATTCAATAAGAACTCCAACAACCTCTGGGAAGTTATTCTTAGGAACAAGTACTCCCCCCCAGGCACAAAATCGACTAATAATCCTTCCAGGACCTTAAAAAATATTAATATGGATTGAGAGGTTTGCAAAAGAGCCTCTAAGGGGGATCAAGTCAATTTCTGGACTGACAGATGGATCCCCCACAGTAACCCCATCATCAATATCATTCAATGCCCCCTCCCCAGCACCATGAAAACACAAACTTTCACAAGTTTGGAGTAATCTGTTTTGGCACTTTACTAACCTCCCTTTGGAAATACCCCAAGACTTGATCCAGATTATTAAATCCTCATTTTTTCCCAACCCTAAAGCCAGTTCAGACACTCTCATCTGGGGTATCACTGGAAATAGAAAATTCACCAGTAAGAGCACCTACAATATGCTGGCTGATGGCCCATAAATCAGTACTAGTGACACTCAATTTTTTATCAACTGAATATCAAAAATTAATATTCCATCAAAGATAAAAAAAATCTTCTCGTTGCTCATTCACCACAATAGACTCACAATAAGTCACACCTTGTCTAAAATGGGGGTCAGGGACAACTCCAGCTGTAACATCTGTAATCATATCATTGAAGATATTAACCATATTTTCTTTGAATGACCAATCATCCAAAATTACTAGAGCATTCTTCTTGCCAAGAGTTCCCACAAAAAAGTCATCACTGTCCAAAAATTTTATCCACCAAATAGGATAAAATCTGAAAACACACAAATTATGACAACCTTCTGGAGTGGCATGGAATTATTCTATTTTGTCTCTGGTCAATTTGGAAAATAATAAATGGCAACGCCTTCAACAACAGAAAGGAAACGCCTACTCCTAATCAAGCTTATGGTGAAGCAATGAAATATAAACACACTATCAGAAATATCAATCCTCCATCTTCATATGAAAACATCAATATCGGGTGGAACCCTTCAGTGAATAGATGATTCAAACTTAATATTGACGAATCTTGTTTGAAAGATCCTGAAAAAGGGGGAATTGGTGGCATTATCAGATCTAACACCGAAAATTGAATAGTGAAATTCTACAAGAGCTATCACAAACCCACAAACAATCATATAGAAATGGTAGCTCTAAATGAAGGTTTAAGACTTGTGGAATAGTGGAATCTCCTTCATATTGAGATAAATATTGATTCCACTAAGGTTCTATCTATATTAGTTATAGGAAATTTACACCTTAATCGATGAATGCAGGTCAAGGCTAAGAATGCTAGGGAATCTAAAGGTAACTCACTGTTACAGAGAATAGAATAGGGTAGCTGATCTCATGGCAAGGGAAGGTGCAAACACGACGGATTTTGAAGAAATTAAGATTTTTAAAGTTTCATCGATGTGTGGAGCAAAGATAGTCTGGGCAGACAACGCAGAAGCTTTTTTTGAAAGAAGGATTAAATCTTATAAGCTTAACAGTGATGGGATTGACCCAAGATACTCAATTTTTAACCCTGGCCGACTTAGCAGGGACTTTGTAAACCACCTTATGTTCCTGTTGTTATTTTAATGTATGTCTACTTAAGCCAAAAAAAAAAAAAAAATTGTTAGTATTTGTTATTACACATTAGTCCAAAACTAAGATTGAGTACTTTAAATGAGAGAGAGAGAGAGGAGTGAGAATTTTTTAAATTAAATAGGGAGACGTGACATCAACGGATTTTAAGTTTCAGTTATTCGAAAAAATGAGTAAATTTAGCTCATTTTGGTACGGTCGAGAGCATACATAATTTCAACTACATTTATGTGCTTATTATCCCTACTAATATGATTATTGAGATCTTGAATTAAAAGGGACAAACTAGTTACTCAATTAGGTGTTCCTTCAAGTTTTAAAAATTAGGTGAAAGGGACGATTTTTTTTCAATTTTTTTTTAAACATTTTGCTCCAACAACTAAAAAAGTTGTCTCAACAACTATAGAAGTTGTCTCAATAACTATCAAAGTTGTTTGACAACTTTGCATAGTTATTCAACAACTATCAAAATTGTTCGACAACTTTGTAAAGTTGTTCAACAACTATAGTTGTAGAACAATTGTCCCAGTTGTTTAGGCGATTTTATTTTTTTAATTTAATAATATCGTGGTCCCCATTTGTTCCCTTTTTTTAATTAAAGACTTGAGAGGGTCTTTCAATTCATTTTTCTCATTAAAAAACACATACTTTTCATTTCATTTTATCTGACACCTTTTTTTATTCTATTTCTATCCTAAAAAGAACTTCATCTTCATATAACTTGAAATAACTTAAATTTAAATTTTTTTTGTTACTTTTAATGAAATAATTTATAAACACAAATGTCTAAAAATAATTTTAGATCATAAATTTTAAAAGTTTTTTTTTAATTCTTAAAATACCATATCAAATCAACACAATGCCACATAAAATAAAATAAAATAAAGGAAAAAAGAATAGATATGTAAGATATTTTACAAAATTTGCATAATAAAAAAAAGCTAAAGGAATTTAAGAATGTCAGAAAGGAGGGTGGCGCTAAACCGTGCGCTGCACAAATAACCCTTACAATCTTCCTTGCCAAGCTTTTTCCCTTGTTGCCTATATAAATACTACGTACTACTACTGAATTTTTCAGTACTGAAAACAATTCAAACAATGGCCACAATAACGAAGCTTAAAGTGGATGAACTTCGTAAAGAACTTTCAATTCGGGGTCTTGACATCACCGGAACCAAATCCATATTGGTTAGTGTTATTCACTTGCTTGCTATATTCCTGTATTTGTTGGGTGTTATTGTTTGAGTACCCATATGCGAGAAATGTTAGTAGCTCAGTTGATCCGCTATCTCAACTTCTTGTTGAAACTTCCTGTTTCTCCTTTCCCTACCCCTATTTTAAAATAATTAAATAAAATTGAGTACCCATATTGGGGTAATACTCAGTAGTTCAGTTGGCTGGCTGGCTAGCTAAACTTTCACCTTTTTGGTGAGTGTTGGATTACCTCCTCAGTTTTCCTTCCCCTACCTGCAATATTTTAAACAATTGAGGACCCATATTGGGGAAATTGCAGGTAAGGAGATTGGAGGAGGAAAACAAGAAGCAGAAATTGAGTGGTGATAAGAAAAGACTAAGGGTTGATGATACTGACTCAATTGGGCCAGGGAAAATGAATGCTGTGGAGGAGTATAAGAAAATGAGTGTTAAGGAGTTAAGGGAGGTAGCTACTTCTCGTGGGATTTCCAGTACTGGGTCGAAGAAAGAACTTGTTGAAAGGCTTTGTGATGCTGCTGCTGATTCACCGAATGACAAGTCAAAAGATGATCTTGGAGGTATTGTTTTCCCTCCGTTCATTTTTACTTGTCATATCGTTTCACGAGAGTCAGTTTGACTAATTGAACTTGTCACATTTCACTTCACGAGACAAATTTAACTAATATTCGGATATAATCTGAATTGGATTAATAGATTAGTGCAATATTTTGAGTTTAAAATTTTGATATTTGAAAACTATATGAAAAATACAATTAAGATATAATCCTTCTCATAATAATATGGTGAAAAATATATGTTAAAATGTTGGTCAAAGTTCATACTGTTTGACCCCCTGAGAAGAGAAGAAAAAGTGAACGGAGGGAGTAACAGCGTTGCTGTAGTAGACTAATCTCTCGTACTATTTGTTCCAATTTAACTGCCATTAAGTTAAGCTTGTGTAATATAACCCTCAGTTAATTCATTAACATAACTAGCTATTTTTGTTGAGGGACCAAGCTTAGTTTCTTTGACTGCAATTCTACCCAAATTTTGGAGATCGTAAGTGAAATATCACTCTAAAGTTTAGTCAGACCAAGGGAAGAGTAATTTATGTTGGTTTAGCACTTGTTTGCAGGATTATGTTTTCCCTGACTGCCTTTGATGGTGCTTGAGTGCATTGTTGAGTTGAAACTAAAACAGTCTTGTTTTAGAATGTAGTTTAACCTCTCACGTTTTACTTCTATGTCGTAGCATAATTATTTATTCATTATTTTGCTTTGCGAAAGAAAGTGGCTATGACCAATGACTTTTTAAGTGTATGATTGACTTGCCAATTTGAGATGATACATTTATAAATTATTACACTTTTCATATTACTTGGTGGTTGTCTAACTTTTTATTTGCAAAGTGGATTAATCTGTGATTGACTCAAGTATCCGTTAAATCAAAAGGGAATACATTTGGAATTTTAGGAAATAGCTTTACGCCAAGTAGAGAACTCTATAAAAAGCTTTTGGACTGTGAATTGTTATTATAAATACTGGTATCTACTACAGTATTTAATGCTACAGAATGGTAATAATGCACTAAATTATACTGATTAACACATAAATGTAGAGAAGTGGTTTGTTTTAGCTACAGTCTAGCCTGAAACTAACTTGACTATTTATGCTATCTATTTGGTTGTACTTTTCATCTCTTTTTAGTGAGAAATGATTTTGCCTTGTTTACTGTTAAAATATTTGGCAGTTGGGGATGAAGGTGACACAGAGAAATTGGTCACAGCAACAAAGAAGGGTGCAGCCGTTTTGGATCAATACCTGTCAGATGATATCAAGGCACGGTACCATGTCCTGCAACAAGTATGTCTTTTATAAACTTTTTGCTTCTGGCTGCAATGAAGTATTTGCATTGTTCTTCTTCCTTTTTTTTTTTTTCTTGTTCTCTTATTCTTCTAATAAAAGTTCATTTGGATTTTTGATTCATTGAATTCTTGTTTATCTGCAGGGCGATGAGATTTACGATGCCACACTGAACCAAACAAATGTTGGGAACAACAATAACAAGTATTACGTCATTCAAGTTCTAGGTTATTCTCTATTTGTTGCCTCGTATATATCTTAATTTCTTGGAAGCAAACTTCCTAGTTGCCTTTTTTCCTTTTAAAGTGGTTTTCTATGCTATGGAAGCAATATATACCACGATAAATTGTTCCAGTTAATTGGTAGCTAAATCATCTACTACTTCTGATGCTGGGCCAACCCTGAGAACAACTGTGAACGTTGTATTTGGTTCATCATGTTATAGTCTTATAGAAACAATCAGAATTCGTACATATTTGAAACTTGCTGAAGTTTACATTGTGTCATTGCCCTTTTCCATGTTGTTTGGCCTGATTCTATTCATCTGATTGCAGAGAACGATAGTGGTGGGAATTTCCTTGTTTACACTAGATGGGGTAGAGTTGGTGCAAAGGGTGGAACGAAGATCAATGGTCCCTTTACGTCTGCTGATGATGCCACATCTGAGTTTGAGAGCAAATTCTATGAGAAGACCAAGAACCATTGGTCTAACCGCAAAGATTTTGTTTGTCAACCAAAGCAATATACTTGGTTGGAAATGGACTATGATGAAAATGGGAAAGAGTCATCAGTAAGTTGTTTTAAGTTGCTTGTTCTCTACAGGGACATTCTTGTAGTGAACTTGTTATTTCTGCATTGATGTGGAATCTATTGCCAATCTTGCAGATGCATTGAACTCTTTATTTCTTACATCAACTTAGAATCTTTTGCTCCACTTTCTGCTGTTGCATCTGATTCCGGTTGTGACAAAATTTACGCAATAACTTGTAATTGTTCTGTCATATGGATAGGCAGTTTGGTTTGAAGTACCATTCTTGTTTATCTAGTTGAAATTGCAACAAATATAAAATGATGTATATTGATCCGAGGGCTTCATGAACCTCTCAAACAGGTCGTAGGACAGTCCAACCCAGTACCAAAAAGTCAACCTCGTGAGACTAAGCTGGAGGCTCCGATTGAAAAGTTCATATCCCTTATTTGCGACATCAATATGATGAGGCAGCAAATGATGGAAATAGGTTTAATGCTTTTGTTTTTACCACAGTGGTTTCTATCTTGATATTGATCACTACTATTGTAACTGCTAAATATTCTTGTTATTGTTGAATAGGGTACAATGCTAACAAGTTGCCACTCGGTAAATTGAGCAAAACAACTATTTTAAAGGCAAGTATCTGGTGTGATTTATGCTGTAGTGTCTCATTTCTGAACTACTTCGTTTTATCTCATTTTGTTTAAATTTTTGTGGTCCTAAATGGAAAATAGTCACAACAGCAACAACAAAGTAAGTAGTGTTATCCCACAAGTGGAGCCACTCTGTGTGTGTGGGGTGGGGTGGGGGGGGGGCAGTCATACCCCTACCTTGTGAGGGTACATAGGTTGTTTCCGATAGACCCTCGACTCAAGTAAAGCATATCAAACAGCAAGTATGTTTAGCAAAAACTAAGACAGAGAACAATAGCAACACTAATAAAATGATTATTGAAGTAAAGAAAATAATAGTTATTATACTAAAATCGAAGAATAAGATAGCAGGAGAATAAGCAACCAAGGGTGTGGCCCAGTGGTCAATGAAGTGGTTGAGAACCATGAGGTCTCATGTTCAAATCCCGCCGGAGACAAAAACACTTCTTTCCATTTGTCCTAGCCTTGGTGGACAGAGTTACCTAGTACCTGGTGGGAGGTGACAAGTAGCTCGTGGAATTAGGCGAGATGCACGCAAGCTGTCCCATACACCACGCTTACCAACAAAAAAAAGATAGTTGGAGAGTAATACTAACAAAACTGAAAAGGGAAATAATATGACATATACCAAATCATGTAAAGATTCCCTTAAACCTAAATTTATTATCTTCAAATTTTGATATTCCCTTGGTTCCATTTTACTGGATTTGCCTTTTAGCATTTCCCCTGATTTTCTGTTCCTTGTATATGGAATTAAAACATTCTAGGTGATATAACATGATTCTATGATATAATGTCTTTTTCTATCTGGGTGAGATATAGTTGAACCCCCAATAATATTTCATCATCAAAGGTTGAGGTCTTAATTGGTTCTCTTCCGGAGTGCCGAAAATTCTCAGTCTTGTTGCTAGATTGCCCAACTGGAATGAGTCTGATGCAGAGGGCTTTCACAAGGTCTTTGCTGAATAAATGGAAAAAATACAGACAGAAATTTGGAAGTATTGAAGGGTATAGGGAGAAAATAGTTAGGCAAGAAGTAGATACATGTTTTCAGAAATCCAGAACCTTAATGTACTATTATGTTCGCTGTACCTTATTAGTCCAGTTATCATTCTTTACTACACTCACCAAGACGAGAGAAAAGGAGAATTATTCTGGACTATTCAACTAAAAGTTTGTCTGCGTTTAGGGTTATGATGTCTTGAAAAGGATTTCTGATGTAATTGGACAGTCCAACAGAACACTGCTTGAAGACTTGAGCAGGTAAGCTTTCTTCATCCCTACTGCGAGTTGTCTGATTATGGTCAGTGATCATGCCATATCTGCTTAGCCCTAACCACATTGTTTCTGGAATTTTAGAAGCGTCAAGAGCTGTTTGTAACCATGAATATGGTTGCTGATATTTTTATCATTTTTATGTTGCAGTCAATTCTATACAGTCATTCCTCATGATTTTGGCTTCAAGAAGATGCGTAAGACATCTTAGTTCCTTTTCCTTTCCACTAAAGCCGAATTTTGCCTTCTCGTCCTGCTTCATCTGCTTGCTTGATCCTCCAATTTCTCTTTTTCCCTGTATTTTTTTTTTCTATCAGTTGCTTCAGGTGGATGGTAGTGGTTTTGTTAGATTAGTTTTTGTGCAACTTACTAATATACTTGTTTCCTACCGTCAGGTGAATTTGTCATCGACACCCCTCAGAAGTTAAAACGCAAAATTGAAATGGTGACTTGTTTTTTCTCTTTTCTAAGTTCACTTCTTTTCTCTTCCCTCCTGATCATTATTCTCTATGTATTACACTGTCATAGATGTGCATTTCAGTTAATTGGACTGAGTGATCATTTGATGTTTCATCTTCAACTGTTATGTCCATCTAGAAGCATGAATTTCTTATTTACTGTCAGTTGATGTTCTCTCACAGATGTGTTGGTTCTAAGTTGTCCTGTTGTATGCATGGCCTTACAAACCATATGTTATAGAGTTGATATTAGCTGGTGTCAGTCAAAATTATCTTTTCAATGAAATTTTAATTTAATGTTTTTTTATATTATTTTTGTGCTGCTTGTCTATTTTTTTACTTATTTCTACCTGATCTTTTTTCTGTGGTGAAACTCTTTGAAACGAAAAGGTCGAAGCTCTTGCTGAAATTGAAGTCGCAACTAAGATATTGGAGGATAACACCGATATACAGGTACTGCTTTGCGGAGTCTGGGTGAAGTATTTGCTTTAATTTTGGTGCAAAAAGAACACACCGTTGTGATAGATAGATATTTTGGAAGCATAATTTTTTTTTTTTGAAGAAAATCATAAGTTTTGGCTCCATTGTGGAGCATTATCAGTGAAATTATTTATGATTTGTCTTTGAAATAATTAAAAAAAGGGCGTTGTTTGAAGCTATGTTCTATAAGATCTGGCTTTTAACTCAATTTAATTTGCTTTTGCACACAATGATGAAGATATGACTCGGAATTGGCATCATCTTTTTGTAGGAGGATCCCTTGTATTATCAATATGAACAACTTCGTTGCAAACTTGTTCCAGTTGAAGTTGGTTCCCAAGAATTTCTCATGGTATGAAAAAGTTTTTGCTGGATCAGTTATTTCATGGTCATCAATCTTCTGAGTATTGTATTCCTTCATTCAGTTTGTTGATCAGCATGACAAGAATGAATATTGTGAATATTATTTTGTTCATCTGCTCCATGGAGTGATCACCATGTCATGTCTTCTACTATAAATGATTTTCGTCTCAGATTATCTCTGGAGTTTATAAAACTGAGTATATCATTTTTGGTCAGATTGAGAATTACATGAAGAATACCCATGCAAAAACTCATTCTGGTTATGCTGTCGATATTGTTCAAGTATTTAGGGCATCAAGAGATGGTGAAACTGAAAGATTCCAGAAGGTGAACTCCGAAGTCTCATAAAATTCCTTGCAACAGCCTTTTCTATTTTTTTTAACTTATAACTACTACTACCCTAGAAAGATTTTAAGTTTGTGAACTTTGGGGTAGCAGTTCTCTGATACAAGTAACAGGATGCTTCTATGGCATGGTTCTCGGCTCACAAACTGGGCTGGCATTCTTTCGCAAGGTTGTTTGCTTATACTTTTGTGTAAGTTTCTTCAAGCAGGTTTTAAGTCATCTTGTAATTCCCTAATGATTTATTCTTGCCTGATACACTAGGTTTACGAATTGCTCCTCCAGAAGCACCTTCGACAGGGTACATGTTTGGGAAAGGGGTTTATTTTGCCGATATGTTCTCCAAAAGTGCAAATTATTGCTACGCCTCCTCTGCTGCTAGGAATGGTGTGCTTCTGTTGTGTGAGGTTAGTTAGCACTTCATAATCCAGCCCAATCTTTGTCCCTCTTATTTTAATGTCACTCCTTTAGACAAGCCAATTTTTTTATGCCACAACCTCTATATCCAGCTTGCCATTTCACATCTTTTCTTTTTCAAGCTTTGGATAGGAAGGGTAGCCCTGCAGTCCAAAAATTAACGACCTTCCCACCTTGCTCCCTTGGTGAACCTGCAACCTGAAGGTTGGGGGGGAGGATGTTTACCATTCTCTTGTCAATTAATTCTCTTTTGTTTCCTTTACAGGTTGCTCTTGGTGACATGAATGAGCTGCTATCAGCCGACTACTATGCTGATAAGTTGCCTCCAGGAAAGCTAAGGTTTCATTCTTCTCACATTTGTTACTCTTGCCCGTATGTTATTGCTCAGATAGTAAACTCAAAATACAACTAAAAAGAAGAGAACTGTAGTTTGTAGATATAGAGAAACCTGTTTTGACCTGTAAAAGAATTATTCATGGGGAATATCATGATTCTTGATATTGCAGCACAAAAGGAGTCGGTGCCACGGCCCCAGATTTTGCAAAATCTCAAATACTTGAAGATGGTGTCGTCGTTCCTTTGGGAAAGCCAAAGGCGCAACGAAAGCAGGTTTGCTCTACTCTTGTTTATGACCTCTTTTTTACTTTACGATTCCATTTTCTCGAAATTATGAATGATAAAGCCTTCCTTTTTTTGTGTCAAAATGAACTTCAATTTCTTTGTGGTAGCTGCCAAATATACTAAAAATTGTTTAAATGTTGTGTTGCAGGGTAGTTTGTTGTATAATGAGTACATAGTTTACAATGTGGAACAAATAAGAATGCGCTATGTTATCCAGGTTGAGTTCAATTATGGGAGATAATCATATTGTAAAAATAATTTCATCTTTTATTCCAACTATCATGAATTTCCTTATACATTAATGTATCATGAAAATTTTGATAGTTTTGAATCGTCTATGCTATTCAACTTAAGGTAGTTTGTTACTCATCTCTTTTGTAACAATAAAATCGTTCATGTTTGCCTGTTATCCTCCAAAGCCCCAAAAGTTCTCTCATTTGATTTAAATTACTCCCAACTGAAGAATAATCGTGTATAATTTATTTGTTTTTTGTTTAGAATTTGAATTACAATCGTGTTCTTTTTTATTTTAATGTTAATTTACAGTGGATTAGGTTCTAAGTAGATCTAAATATGATCAGCTGAAATGATCGCGGAAGCTATAACTACGTAAAAGTGAGTGACATTTGAGAGGCATAACAAAGTTGATTAATTATGGTGATCACTTACCACAAAGTGACTGACCATCTGGTCACCTACTTCTTGTACAAGGAAAGTTAATAAAGTTATAGAGTACTAATGTACCAGTCCTTTCATTTTTCGATACTTGTTTTTATTTTTCAAGAGCTATTTGTTTATCTTTGAAATAAAATTAAATTAGATATTTGCAAACTCATATAAAAAACTAAACATGACTTAGTTTTGGGCTCGACTACTTCGAATTTACATTGTAAATAAAACATTTCCTATGAAACACTATTTCATACACTAATATGAGAAAACAGTGATTTACACTACTCATCATCTAGCTAGCACTAATATTAACTAAGAAAGAACCGTAACACTATTACAAAGAAACAAAGTAAACTTCCTATAGCACTAATTTGCAGATTAATTAAATTTGTTAAGAGTGTCCTGTAAACTTGCTCGTCAAAAGCATTAGTCAATATGATCTACTTGATTTCCAGTCTGTAAGGACCAAAATGATCATCACATCTTTTTATAACATCAGGGACTACTCTAATAAGTTGGAATACAAAAAGAACCAAAATAATTCAACCCCTATATATCAAGGACCATTTTGGTCTATTTCTCTGATAAACTATGCCATCTCCTAACTCCCTCTAATATAACTAGGATCAATAGGCACCATCTTAAGACGCTGTCCAGATATATACCTGTCCACCGCTTGTAGCCCCTGCAAGCATTCCAACAACTTCGTGATGTGCATCAAAACGACATGGAATAGCGGTCATGTGTTCGCTTCGTAAGGTAAAATCAAGTTTCTTGTCAGCTACTGAGATTACATCAACTCCTCTTTGCATATTGCCAATGTAGATATAGGAATCATCCCAACCCCATATTCCTCTGCTTCCCCAAGTGGACATATACAGAAAATAATGTGTTGTTAGTCGGTTAAGTCTACAATGACTAAGCATATGCGCAAGTGAGAACTAACTTCTGGAAATATGTACACAATCAACTGCCTATCCAACCAGCACAAAATGGAACAGATTACAAGTAAACACCTTTTTTCTTTCTGCTCAAGGTATTATCTAAAAAGGAGGAATAAGCTTTTAATAGATCTGTCCATAAACTACACGCTCAAAGGAGAAGAACTTGTAGAGTTTAGAAAAAAGTATCTCAGCTTCACGTCAGTATAAAAGAGTAGAATAACTATGAACAATGGCTTCTGCACTGAAAATAAGAAAATCACTACATTAAATGCTTAGGGGAGATGGTAATGTAATTCATTACATAAATTAAAACGTTAAAATTTGCTATTAAGGGACTAGCTATACCTGAATGAGGAAATCCATCTGTTTGTGTGATTATAATGGGAGATCATAGATGTTTCTTCATAATTAGCGCCACTCAACAAACCAACATTATTATCAACACTGCATGATCCGAAATAAAAAGAAGAATTAGCCATGACAACATCTGCTACAGAACTGATAATACAAGTAATCAAGTAAGCGGTTTAAAATTTAAGATGCATAGAATACTACGCTTCAATTTTCTCAACTAACCACAATATAATCTATAAGAATGGCATAAATAATAATGTAAATACCTTGTTGTGGCAAGAAACCTTCCAGAAGGTGAGAAGTAAGCCGAGTGCACTGCTCTTTTGTGGAAGGCAGTTTGCAAAGATTTTGGTTTATGTGCACTAACTTTTCTCAAATCCCAAATGCATGCACTACCATCTGTAGAACTTGTTGCCATAATGTTACAGTTTTCATAGGTAAAATCTATTGTGTTGATCCTTTCTTGATGCAATTTCCACGATGCTGAAGATTTTCCTGCCCTGAGATCCCAAATACCAAGTTCCCCACTGCCTTCACCATAATATATGGACTTCATATCATGTGGTCTCTGAGATATGGAAAATATGGAATGCTCACTCAAATATGCCAAATCAAACATTTCCTTTTCAATGTCCATCACCCTGATAAACCCATCATAGCAAGAAGTGAACATCTGCAAAAGAAAAGGCAAGAGTGATTCAAACACACATATCTACCGCTGTTCGTCACGAATGACGGCTTATCCAAATCTTTAAAACCAAAATGCTTATTAGTCAAGAATCACTTTCCTTATTTTTCCTCTTAATGGATTGGTCAGCATTATAAAAAGCCCTTCTTAGCAAAATCAAGAAAGCAAGAGAACCAGCTACAACAGCCATATAAAGACGAGTAATAAAAACAGTAAAATGAATTATTGGATAAACCACAACACAGAATACCAGCATAAACTTGTAAAGGTACTAAACACAGTTTAAACAGAAATGCAGTTTTCTAAGTTTGTTTTCATTCTAAAGCATGCATTTCCACCAATGTACTTTGGTCTTCTACAGGTTTCCTTTAACATGAACACACTATGCCTAGCCATATGAAAAGAAAAGATCAACATAAGCAAACATATTGCTTTTTTTAGCAAATATGTTCTAATTACGATAAATGGCCATCTAAGTAAGAAAATAACAAGACTGCTAGCAGTTCATAACTGTTGAAAACATAATTTAACCATACCTTGGACACAGAAAAAGGGTCCATAAGTATCCCTGAAACTGGCCCTGAATGAGGATGGTACAAATAAATCCCATCTCCATCCTCCTGCGACGCATCAACATTCCAGAAACTTATATTGCCAAATTTATTCCCTACAGCAACCATTCTGACATTGTTGGTGGGGAAAAAACGCACATTTAATATTCTTCCTGGCACAACCCGTGCTATGTTGTCTGGTTCCAACCTCAATGATTCCAAATTAACTGCACCAGAAGCCTTTCTTTTCTCTATCCAGTCACCTAAAACAGAGTTTTTATCCATGCTTTCGTCGTTAATCTTATGAGAGAAACCCTTAATTGTTTCAATCAATTTTTGATTGGAGATATCGAAATCGCCACTATATGCATCCCTCATACTTATGGGAATAGGTTCTCGAGGTGACTTTTTGGCTATGGGCTGTAAGTTCTTGTTAGGTGATGCTATCCTATCATCGAAATCATCTTTTAGCCCACTTGCTGTAGAAGAATCCGGTGGAATACCTTGAGTCCTGAGAGACCGCCGCAACACAGTGGGTGATTTGGACTTGTGTTTCTTCTCTGGACTTGCCTGATATGATTTGCTTTTAGCTCTGCCATGTCAAACAAATGGCTAATTTACTTGTGCACACAAATAAATAAAACTATAGAAAACACTCATTTAACATATGCATTAATACACAGATAAAAGAAGCCAACATTATACATATGCTTGCTTTTGCCTCATTCAACAGGGTAAAGAAGCACACAAAATTCACAGGAACAACATATTGACACCTCTAACAGATAATAGAAACAAACAAATATGAAAATTGTGTTCCTTCCATCCAATTCAATTGTTTATGGCAATTGATTTTTACTCACTGCGTTCCTAAATACTTGTCAATCTAACTAAAACTAGATATCCCATAACACTCCCTCCATTCCGTTTTACTTGAAACTTATACTAAAAATTAGTTGTTTCAAATTTCTTTGTCCAATTTATGAAATCATAATCATTTTGTTATATTTTTTCTTTTCTATCCTTAGTATTAAAGAATAACACGAGTAACAGTCAAATTTAAAGTTCCAAAACATCATTAACAAGGTTAATTTAATAAGATATACTCCTAATTAAAATTTTCTTAGAAGGTTCACTAAGTCAACAAGGACAAGCAAAATGAAAAGAAGAGAGTACTTGTCATTTTATTACTCCCTCCATTCCATTTAATTGGACGCTTGTTGACTTGACTCGCCCTTAAAAAAACTTTAGAGATATATTTTACTAAAGTAACCTTATTAATAATGTTTTAAAAGTCTAAATTTGACTATTATTACTTTATGTTATTAATAACAAAGGTAGATTGAAAAAAACATACCAAATATCTGAGTGGGCAACAAAGATGAGCTCTCCATTTATTTAAAACACCAAAATATGTTAGGTACTTGAAATGATACTAAAATAGGCTTAACTCACATTTTTGGTGAGTTTTTTTTTTTTCTTAACGGAAGTTTGACAAGTTAACTTTTAAAAAAAGTGTAAAGCTCAAAAGAATGTGAGTTGCTCTTTTTAATTTTACAAAGCTCACATATTATGTGAGTTATCTATTGAATTTAAAAAACACCCTTTTCCTTTCACGGCCCCCTCCCTTAATTCACCTTTATTCGCAATTCATCTTAAAAAATAACAAAATCTACAAATCCCCACACTAATTCCCCACTTTTGGCTCCCAACACAAATTTTAGTACGTTCTCAATCAGTGTTCCTACTTCACTGTTGTTCGGTGCTTGAAAATTGAAAAATTATTATAATTCAAGTTAAGATAATTTTTTGATTTTTTTTTAAGAAAATCATTGGTTGAAATTATTTGAATTGTTAGTTCAAAATGTCTAACTAATATTAAGCAAATACGTTTAACCAATGGTGAACATGTTTAACTAATCGTTTGGAGAAACATAAGTTTGACTAGTTAGACATGTTGGTTGAAATCATTTGTTTGGATTGTTGGTTGAACATGTCTAACTAATGTTGAGTACGTTTAACTAATCATTTGGAAAAACATTAGTTAGCCAGTTGAATGAACAAAAATCCAAACAAACGATTAGTTAAACATTAATTAGACAATTTGCTCATCATTAGTTAGACATTTTGAACAAACAAATCAAATAAACAATTTTAATCAACATTTAAAAAAAAAAAAAAATTATCTTAACTTGAACATTAATAATTTCTCAATTTTCAAACAGCGAACAATAACAACGTATAACCAATGATTAAAAATCTACTAAAATTTGTGTTTAGGGACCAAATATGGAGAATCAAAGTAAAAAATTTGTAGAATCTTGTTATTTTTTTAAGATGAATCACGAATAAAAATAAATTGGGGGAGGGCACCGTAAAAGAAAAAAAGTGATTTTAAAATTCAATAAATAACTCACATAGTATGTGAGTTTTATAAAACTAAATCTACAATTCACATATTATGTGAGCGTTGTAAAATTTAAAAAAATACATATTTTTTGTGAACTTTATTTAAAAAAAAAAAGTTTAGAAAAAAAGTAAAACTCACAAAAAATATAAATTAAACCTATTTTGATATCATTTAAAATAAATGACATGTTTTGATATTTTAAATAAATAAATGACCCATTTTGATTGTCCACTCCAGAGATCTATTGATTTCATAAAGAGATTTGAAGCAACTATTTTTAGTAGATATGGAGGGAGTAGTTTGTTCCTATATTTACACTTGGGGGCCGTTTGGTTTATGGGACTAGAGTCAATAATCTCGGAATAAAATAATAATCGTGGATAAAAATGTAACTCACTTATTTAGTTGTAAATATTTAGAATAACTTATCCCGAGACTAATAATTAGTCCCAATATAAGTTAACCACCCAAATGATGGGATAATAATTCTAAGACTATTTTTCTTTGGTATAAAATTATACAAGGACAAAAATACCCTCATTTTCATCTCTCTCTCTCTCACACACACATATACATATATTCATAAATAATAAATTATGTTTAATTAACGTATAATATATTCACAAATAAATTATATATATATAATAATAATTAACGTAAATTGATAAACTGTATAATAATTATGTTTTGAACGTATAATATATATTATGAACATAAATATATATTATGAATAACGTATAATATATTCATAAATATATATAAATTAGATATTCATAAATTATGTTTAATTAAACGTATAATATATTTATTAATTATGAATATAATATATTACATAATATATAATGTAATTACATAATACATAACGTATAACATTATGAATATATATACGTTAATTATGTTTAATTATATATATATTATGTTAATATATTTAATTATAATATATTATATTAAATAATGTTAATTATATTTAATTATATATAATTAAATTATATATAACATGATATATAACGTAATATATTCTCACACACACATTAATTGTATTTAATTAACGTATAATATATTCATAAATAAATAAATTTTGAACAATTTACCGTTCAAAATGGTTGTAAAATATATAGATTATGTTTATTTATATATTTTAATTTTTCAAAAAAAATAATAAAAAATTTTAAGAATGAATATTTAAAGCTTAAAAAGAAATATATATATATATATATAAAGTTAAATAAGATGGAGAATATTTTGATAATCAATCAATTTATTCTTAAAAATTATATCATGCATGTTACTTTGAATACAATAAACAAAACACTTAGTAAAATAATCTCAGCATAACTAATCCAGTATAACTTATCTCATCACAACTTATCCCATCATAACTAATTATGATATAACTTGTTTTCAAATCAAACGACCCCTTAATGATAAATATAAAAAAAATATTGCTCCTACCTACTTTCCTTTTTAGTTCGTTTCAAAATAAATAACCTTTTCCTTTTTTTTTAGCACATATAATATTTAAAATGGCTGTAAAATATATAAATTATGTTTATTTATACATTTTAATTTCTCCAAAAAGTAATAAAAATTTTTAAGAATAAATATTTAACGCTAAAAAAAATATGTATTTAAAAAAGATTAAATAAGATGGAGGTATTTTGATAATCAATCAATTTATTCTTAGAAATCATACCATGCATGTTACTTTAAATATAACAAACACAACACTCAATAAAAAATAATCCCAACATAACTAATTTCAGTATAACTTATCTCATCTTGACTTATCCCATCAACTTGTTTTCAAATCAAATGATCCCTTAGTGATAAATATAAAAAAAATATTATACCCTCCATTTCAAAAAGAATGACCTACTTTCTTATTTAGTCCATTTTAAAATGAATGAATCCTTTGCTTTTTAGCAACTATTTAATTCTAATTTTCTACGTGACATATTTAAAATCACAAAATTGAATTCAATTTGACACATTTGACATATCTTTAATTTAAAACCATAAGATTCAAAAGTTTCTTTATTTTCTTAAACTCCATGTCAAGTCAAACTAGATCTTAAACTCCATATCAAATCAAACTAGATCGTTCTTTTTTTAAAGAGATGGAGTAATATAATGCAAAAAAAAACTTATTAAATACAGTCGGCTAATAAATAAGACTAATTAGAATTAGCCTCCAGTGAACCTTTTCTTTCAAGGGGTGTGCAATTCAAAAATACCACAAATATTTAAGAACGAAGGGATGTTACACAATAAATTTGGAAAAGTAAGATAGAATTCCCGAAGAACAAAAAGAAATGAATTTATCTGTTAGTACATAAAATATTATATACTATCAGATAAACTTGACTTTATGTAAAAAATTAATAAGTAACATGTTGCAGATCAAGTTTACTCGCTAGCGTAAAATATTTTATAGAGCGCACAAAACTTAAAACCCAAAATAAATACCAACAAAAAGAGAGCGAAAGAGACCTTGGACGCTTGGTGAGAGCGGAAAGTTGAGAAAGTTGGGAGTGAATCTTAAGGGCAGCAAGCATTTCTTCATTGCGTTTTATGTTGTCAATCCTCTGCCTCTCGTACTCTGTCAATTTCTCCCCACCCATTCCTACTTATTTCCAAAAGGGAATACTACCAAAATATTCTGAATTTGGGAAAGTTAGATTCTCGCCTAGGTTTCCTTCCGTCCCCTCTCACTTTATAATATATAGAAATAAAATGGCGGGAAATTGCCTACGTGGTGCATTTCTTACCATCAATTTCTCTAATTTTTGGCGCCATAACCCCGAAGTACAATAATTATATTATTAGGTACAGGAACCTTAATTATCTTTTTACTATTGTTCATGTTACAAGTAAATAAATTATCTTTTTATTATTTTTTAACAATTATCCTTTTAATATCGACTTTTAAAATAGGAAAAAGGCTTAAATATGCTTTCAAATTATCAGAAATAACTCATTTATGCCATTCGATAAAAGTTTGGCCCGTTTATATCATCACTGTTACAATAAAGGTTCATCCATGCCATTACTTATTAACGGTGATTTTTAAAAAACAATTTTGTCACGTATCGTCTTACTAAAGGTCCACATCTTTAATTAGAAAAAAGGTTCAAATATGTCATCAAAGTATCAGAAATGGCTCATTTATGTCATCCATTAAAAGTTTGGCTCGTTTATGTCATTGTCGTTGCAACACAGGTCCAGTATTTGTTAAAGCGGTTTTTCAAAAGGCATAATACATTAACAGGACCTTTAACTTGACATCAAATTATAACTATGACCTTTAACTTTATCAGTGTATAAGTAGACCCTGTAACTATATAAAAGTTGAATTAAAAAAACACTTCAATCTTGCAACACATATGTGTGAAACTCAATCGTTCCTACGTGGACTAATACTCCAACCAAATGCTGCCACCTAATTAAAAAGATACACATAGATTTTAGATATTAACTTTGCCAGTGTATAAGAAGACCCTTTAACTATACAAAAGTTGAGCAAAAAACTACTTCAATCTTACGACATATGCGTGAAAATTGCTCCTGTGTGGACTTGTACTCCAACCAAATGTTGTCATCTAATTAAAAAGATGAGTTAATATATAAAAATGACCCTAAACTTGACACCAAATTATAACTTTGACCTTAAACTTTGACAGTACACAAATATGACCTTTAACTATTTAAAACTGCACAAATATGACCTCCAATCCTACGTGACAAAACGTGTGTTTAACACGCAAAACTGGGCGCATCCAGCTTAAAATCCAAGGGCATAATACATAAATATGACCTTAAATTTTGACAGTGCACAAATATGACCTTTTAATGACTTTTCACCATTATTTTTTCATTATTTTCGGTTCGAAAATGAAAATGACATCTAATTTCTTTTGTCATTGTCGACAAAAAGCAATATTGAAGATTTATTAATTAGGTGGATCAACCTTATGCGAAAAAATCGAGCGGGTATGTATATATATTATAAAGCAGAGGACGAATTTAAGTTATATAAAATATCTAAATATTATTTATTTAAATATTAAATTAAAGATGAAACTATACTAATAATAAACAAAATTATAGTTTTAATAAAATATTATTAAAT
>NC_061111.1:30518360-30553022 GCF_002878395.1 Capsicum annuum
TGTGATTGGATTACCTTTCCACGTAGGCGCGAGTGAGACTCACGCATCGGGTTGCAAAATCGGAGGTCATATTTGTTCAGATTTTGAATAGTTAAAGGTCCTATTTGTACACTATCAAAGTTTTAGATCAAAGTTATAATTTGGTGTCAAGTTTAGAGTTATTTTTATGTATTAACTCTAAAAAGATACACGTAGACTTTAGTTGTGAAAAAAAAACTTAATATACCACCATCACAAATACATGTACTTTTTAGATTTTTTCTTTTTCAAAAAATAATAAATAATTCATTAAAAGGCTGCTTTCATTCAAATAACATTCAAGTCCGATGAGAATTAAAAGGTTCATTTAGAAGATGTGAAGTCCGATGAAAATGACACAAACTTTTCATCTTTTATTTCTTTTCAAATAAGAAAAAATTATTGAAAATTTAACGGATGATATAAATGAGTCATTTCTGATAGTCCGATGGCATATTTGAGCCTTTTCCCATAATTTTAATGAATGATGTGGACCTCTAGTAAGACGACACATGGAAAAGCTGTTTTTGAAAAACCACCGTTTACAAATAATGACATAGATAAACCTATTTTGTAACGACAATGTCATAAATAAGCCAAACTTTTAGCGGATGACATAAATGAGCTATTTCTGATAGTTCGATGACATATTTGAGCCTTTTCCCTTTAAAATATATAAAATTATCAATTAAAATTATGTTGCAAACAACTCTAATATTATATGCGGATATCAACTAATTATAGGCATTTAAATATTTCTGTTAGATTATAAATCTTTCTCTTATTTGAACAAGAGTATAGTGCTTTTCTTTTTTATTTAAGTAAAATTTGTGTCTTATAATGTATAACTTTAAAAGTAAGTGGGGTTCTTGCGGCAATACTGCCACTGTATTTCGTATTGAGGCATATTAATCTATCTAATTAGTTACTAGTGAAAGTTATCGCGCTTCGCACGATTGCAAAATATGTCGGACGTTGATCTTTTATTATTATCACAATTTTAAAAAGAGAAAATACATTAAATCATTCTCGAACTTGTAGCCAAAACTTACTTTAGTCATTAAACTTAACCTGTAATTATTTACCCCCCTTATGAACTTTAAAGTGAATTTTTTACCATCCTAAAAAAATTATACCACTCTCACTATGGAGAGTGAAGTACACACGCACCCACGTGATTGTCAAATCAGTGCCACGTCATTGTCATGTCATTGCCATGACAGCCCCCCATCCCGTTTCCTTGTTCTTCTCCTTCGATAGAGCCCCCTCCTCCCCCAATCCGATTCCTTCTTCTTCTTTTCTTTAACAGTTAAATCCCCAATTAATATCATTACTTCAACCTTGAATTTTAGCTTCCTTCATATTTTTAACGGTCAAATCCACCAACTCATTCACCCAATTATATAAAATTAAATTCATCAAATTTGAGAAGTAGATCAATTTAAAGTGAATGGTAAATTAGAGAAGATAAAATTCCAAACAAAGCCATTTTCAGTGTGGTTAACCATCTCCAATACGTCTATGATTTCTTTTAGCTCTATTCAACAACCCTTTGATTCTTTTTACTCTATTCAACAACCATTTAGCTCAAAAAATGAAAAAGAAATTATATGTGATCTTTCTTTTTTTGCTTGTGCTTCTGTAATGTAGACATGACAAAATAAGATAGCTATTTTTCAAGAGTTCGAAAGATGGACTGTGGTGATGATTTGCTTCAAAAGAAAAAAAAATTTCAATACACAAAATCTGTAATGTAGATCTGACAAAATTGTGATAATTTGATGCTCTTTGAATTTTTTTGGATGTTTAAATTTAGCAAATTCGTAGAGAACGATAATTGAAAAATTTGTTTTTTATATATTTTTGGGATTTAATTTGTCGATTCTTGATCTTTATAGAAAAATTTATTTGTTGTTGTACTTTATATACAGTACGATAAAATTCCTTCCATATAATTCTTTGAGTAGTGTATACCTGATCATGAAATCTCCATAATATATACTAAGTTGCGAATTGTGCATATATATTTTAGCGGGATAACTTTTTGCCTAGACGAATGAAACAAAAAAAAATGTAGATATATAATTTAAAATTTTTGTCACTGTTTGTCATACTTGCACAAACTACAACAAATACAAAGCTACAAAGAGTATTTGATATCCTATTTATGAAAAATGTTGAATATTTTTGGAACTTTGGTTGCATAGTAAAAGAACTCGCGTACAGGTTGAAGTTGCAGTAAGATTCAAGAATGGCCTCTTTAAATACTGAAGTTAATGTTAATGCACCCCAATCAATGGGGCCATGGTAATTGGTATTCTGGAAATATTTTATTTCATTTTTCTGGAGAGTAGTGAGCAAGCAACCTTTAGCCTCTCGGCAGGAGTTTCATTGTACCCCTCCTTTTTGATCCACGATACCAGAACCCAAAGCTACGAATCCAATTGAATTTGGTCCAATCTAATCCAACCTTATTTGTATAGTAGAAGATAGGGGAGTGGTGCCAATTCTCTATCTGAGCAAGAGCAGAAACATTTTAAAAAATGGTTTTGGGTGGTGGCAGCGATTAAATTATAAGGATTTTGTTTTTCTGTGGCAGAGTCAATGTTTTTCACAAATAGATTCAACATCTAAATATACATATATATATATGGAGAAATCACCTTATATTTATATGGTGTGATTTTTCAATGAACCCGCCTTCAGGCCCTGTTCATGATTGAACCCTGCTTTTCCAAAAACTCAGATAGTTCTGAAATTTTTAAATTTGTTCTCCGGCCTGATAAGATTCTGACCCAGCTTGTATCGCACACCTTCAGAAATGTAGACTTAGTACTTATTGTCTACAGCCACAAGATACGTAAATCCTAGACCACAAATACTTACTGTTTAACAGGAAGACAAGTCAGTGATCTCTAATAAAGAGCAATCTCTAGGAGGAGTCTCCGCTCCCCCACTATCTGATCTTATAACCTGTCATTTTGTGCTATTTTGGAGCACAAACTGTTCCACTATGAAAAAGCAAGTGACAAGCTATTGATGAACATATCTGCCTTTACCAACCAAGGAATCCCATATATTTTCATGCTTAAAGCCGAAGAAACTAAGTGTAGCGAACTAATGCATAAAATTAATGAGAGACCATCTCATTAATCAAGGTTGATTTCGTAGTGAAATGATAGCTAAGGTAGCAAGGGCTAGCGATGAATCACACACACATCTCTGATCAGACACTAAAAATTAAGTAAATGAGGATGAACCTGACAAGAAAATAACATACATTAACATATCTATCACCATATCAATTTTTTTCTCTCTTTTAAAAGAAGATTGTGGGAAATCAACATCTCAATTATAAGTTTCATATCATATCACGATACCATAGCATTAACATAGATTTTCTAATGAATATTACAGAACACTATAATTTTCAAGAAAATAAGAGGCCACTTAACAGACATGTTAAATATTGGTTCAAATTAGTTGAAACAAAACAAGGCAGACTTTCAACTACATATCAAAGACAAAATCTGCAAAGCCCTTTTACTATATTACTCATCGATGCCTTCACATATGGAAACAATGACGTTAGAATGTCATGGTCAAAGAAAAGCAGACGCTACAAAATACACATTTATTGAAATGAAAAAAAAAGGTTTTTGCCTCTATAGCCTGCTAAACACCACCGTAACAGGGAGACTTACAACCTCACTTCTTCCCATAAAAGCTTTTATGCAACACAACACTTTTTAGGATCAAGATTTGCAATCTGGACAACCGTCTGATTCACCATTACGCCTCTACACCTATAAATCACATATGAGGCTATTGTACTAATAGCTTCAATGATACATTGACACTGACCAAGATGGAACTTGTTACTTGATCGTAGGTCAAAAAAGCTTCTAGTTTGTCAAATGTGCTAAACACTATAACAAATACACATAAGTGAGAAGCTCTTGCCGGCCTTAATTTCAACAAGACTCGCTCTATTAGATTATTTCAGTATATTTGTTATATATATGTAAATGTATTCCAAAGTTTTAATTCATTCATTGAACCAAAAAGATAAATAGAAATGGTGGCTTTAGAAGCATGCCACGTCATTATTCCCATATCTTTCCTATATATATATATATATATATATATATATAAGGCGATATATAGATTGAATGAGGAAAAACACAATGCAAAATGAAGTGAGTTTTGCAAGGGAAGGAGCAATAAAATCAGCTCTAAAATAAAGCCAAGCCATATAAGTCCATTGTAAAATGCTTTGCACCTCCCAAGGATTCACCTGATTTAAATACCACTGATTGAAATAAGCAAAGATTTCAATAAACAAAGCCACCACTGATATAGCAAGAAAAGCTATAATAAATCTGTACAACTTACCCCTGTACTTTGGCTTTTCATCTCTCTCATTTGATAACACAATACGTTTCTTGACAGATGTAAAACTCGTGTACAAACTATTCGCCATCAATGGAATACAACCAAGTGTCCTTTGTGCTTTAAGCAGGAGCACTTTAGTAAACCTTTTAGGATTAGCCGCCTTGTTCTTATCCCAAAAAGCTGGTGAATTCAAATCATTGACCTCAACTAATGAAATGCTTTTAGGATTCTCCATGGTAACAACTATAGAACTTCGTGCCATTATAGTTCAAAATAGATCAAAAGGCAACAACCCCAGATGAGCAACTTGAGTAAAATACCAACAAAATGAATATCAAGAACTCAATATGAGCTACGTAGTTGGGACAATAACACTCATTCACAACAAAAAAGAGCACAATTTGATCTAAAGAAGGGTCTACCCTTTCTTAAATGGAACACTCTTTGTAAATATGAAGTCAAAGCTATAAGAGGAATATGCTTTGCTAAGTTGTGAGAAGTAGCAGAAGGAAAAAAAGAAGGAAGAGAAAAGGCAAGATCAGGTATCAGTGGAGACAAACGTGGCACATGGAAGTTTCGGTTCTTTTTAATTTAATGTCTGCTAATAACTAATAAGCAATTAGTATAGTAGTGTTGTATTAGTAGTAGTTGTCGTTCAAGAGGACACCAAAATAGTTACATCCTTCGCTCTAAAAGAGCTCTAACCGATCCTATTCAGTAACACAAAAAAAAACTTTTAAGCATAGATCGACTCAACGACACATCAAATCAATCAAAACTCAGCCATTTCACCAAAATTACACAAATTAACAACTACATAAACAGGAAAAAAACTGTAAATTATACTTGCAGAACATGATCAAGTCCAGTTCCAGTACTATTAAGCACCTGTTGAACAGAAGCAGAGATCTTAGTCGTATCACCGTAAGCGAAAATCGAAACAGGTCCACAGTAATTGACATTCACAAGTACAGTACTTATATTCTGTGCTATCACATGAGGATCAGATTCTCTAGGTACTTGAGAGTTTTCTATATCCTGCCATGCCGAAATCCTTGCTGCCGAGTACAACGCCTTCGCCACACCCGATGGTTGTATCCCTCCTCCTCCTCCGTTCCTGTTTCCGCCTGCACTACCCAATTTCAACGAAAATAAAGCACGAATGACGCACGATAACAAACTCCAATGAGTAAAGTTTTATCTTTTAAATCATTTTTATATTTGTCCAGAGATTAATTCCTCCATCACGGTTTAAGAAAATGCCAAAGTCAAAAAATGTAATTAAGAAAAGCCGTGAGCAGGAGAAAAGGCGGAAGATGGAGGGTTTTTGTTTAATGGTGCTAATGACAACAGATGATTAATAGATTTATTAATTAGAAAAATAATAGTAATGAATTAAAATGGAAAAAATAACTCAAAAAATTCAGGAAAAAGATAAATATGTTTCCTGATCATTGAGGCATGCAACATCAGCAGCCCCTAATGATCCCTTTATATATATAGAGAGAGATTACTATATCTTTTGCTACCTCAAAAAAAAATTCATGCTTACTTTTATTTTTTAGAAAAATAAGAACTTTTTTGTCTCTCGCGTGTCCTTTTATTTTAGGCAAAGAAAATTGTTCTTTATTCGATTAGCGAGCTTTTTTTTTTAGGTTTAGTCTTTTTAATTTAGGTAAAAAATTATAATATTTAATATTTTTACATTGATTGAAATTTTATTTATATAATTTTTTTTTATAATTCTATTTAAGTAATATTTTAATGAAAGTATTGAATTAATTGTTATTTGTTACATAGTAGTCCAAATTTAAGGTTGAAGTGAAAATAGAAGAGAAAGAGAGATTGAGGAATCAAGTTTTTTTCAATCTAAAAATGAATAGGGAGGAAGATCAAATTGCTCCTCAACTATATAAAAGGTGCATGTTTGCCTTGTGTATAAAAGTATTATGATTTAATTGTGATATCAGTGTATCAAGTTTAAGTCATTTGATAATACGAGTAAATTTAGCTTATTTTGGTAAAGTCGTGAGTGTATTTGATTACAACTACTTTATACGTTAACTAGGTAACTTGACCGTTTTTCGCGCGATCATAAAATATTTATTAAATTTATGAAAAAATCTTTAATAATACTTGAACATTAAAAGTAATGAGAAGTAAATTTTTTAAGAACTAAAAAATATTTAAATATGTTTTGGTCTTGAACAGGGAGTCTATCAAAAACAATCTATTTACATTATCTCTAAAATAAAAATAATGTATGTGTACATTCAACCCTATTCAAACCTCACTTTGTGAGAATAAATTGAATATAATGTCATACTCTATCTTTAATCTTAAATATCTACAAAATTGCATCATACATATCATACAATACTGACAAAAAGAAATCATTGTTGTTGGTATGGTAATTTGCAACACCTTTAAAATTAACATTATGATATGAAAAAAATGTTGCCACGTTAGAGAGAGAGGGTCTACCTTCTCTCTAGTTTCTTTCCTTTCATTTTCTTCTCAAACTTTTCCTTTACTACTGCTTTCCTATACTACTGCTTCCATCTCCTCTCACTAATGGACTCCACCATGCTTGAATCAACTTCTCCTCTCTCCGAACTCACCACAACTCCCACCGAGCCTATCTCTAACTACCCTTCTTACTACGATGTCACTTCGGGTAAATTAGCCCCGTCCACTTCCAATATTGTAGATCCGCCTGATGCTCCAACCCCAGCTGATCTACAAGACTATAATTACGCTTAGTTTAGAGGACAAGACCCGTTGGTACTCTCCTTGGCAATTCTCCCTAATTGTGAAGGCCTCTGGAGCTAAATTCACTCACAAGTATTTGAAGACGAAACTGAAAGCCCTTTGGCGACTTCCGGAACCTCTTTGTTTGATTGATTTGGGCTTCGATTTCTACATCGTCAAATTACAAAACCCTGCTAGTCAGGCTAAGATCTTGTAAGAGTGGCCCTGGTTTGTTGCGGGGAGCTACATCTCACTCCGGAGCTGGGAACCGAACTTCGTCCCCAGTAATTCTCAAATTGACTCGACGGATGTCTGGGTGCATCTCTCTCAACTGCCGACGAAATTTTACGATCTTTATATTTTGGAAAGGATAGGTCGAAAGATTGGCAAATTACTAAAGGTAGATGCATGCACATCTTCCACCATTAGAGGTAGATATGCCCACATCTGTGTTCAAATTGACTTGGGTCAACCCGTCAAATCTTTCATCATCATCGGGAAGCACCGACAATCTCTATTGTTTGAAGGAGAGAGAATCCTCTATAAATTATATGTCTACCTCGGTCACACTGCCCCAAATTGTTCCACAAGGTTGGTTCTCCTTCCACGGATCCATCATTCGAATAAAGCCTTCCAGTTTTACAGACAACTGAGACGGATCATGGCGAATGACACACTATTTATTTTCCCCAGAAGAAGAAGCATATCTCCTCGGCATCACCTACCCGGAGTTCTCCTAAAGCTTCGACACAACCGGCCAGGCCGGCCCCAGGTAAGTCCCCTTCCCCCCATATTCCATGGATATTCATGCCGCCTCCACCTCCAGTTGTGGCGGCCAGGGCAGGGTAGGGCTTCGCCCTTTTGGGCCCTCATCCACTGAGGCCATGGCTAACCCAAATCTACCTAGGGCCTAACTACCTAATTATTCTTTCACTGGGTCGGAAGTAACCCCTGTTGGGCCATCTTCGGCCCAAAAATGTCCATGGACGTGGATCCTTCACCCAAGACCCACCCGATTTCCACTTCTTCAAATAATCCGCCTATTACTGTTCCTGTTAATATTATATATTCCTCTCTTTTTAATAATCAATTGGGAATGTAGGCCCCTCAGGTGGACCCTCCCTCCCCTTCGCTAATCATTACCTCCAACCCTCCTGGGGATATTTCTCTCACCACGCTGACGGCATCTGTTTCTTTCCCCCAAGGGGATTTGATGGATAGCAGGGCAGATTCAGACATAGCATTTAATGCGTCTGAATGTATTGTAGCCCCAACTCTTCCGCTTCCCGCAAGTAACTCTACTTTGAAAGTCACCACTGTTGCCATGCAAACCATTCCTAGCCAAAACGACCTCCAACCTTCCTCATTCGATCACCTTAGTCTCCGCACCCCTTCCTTCATCGCACCTTCTAACATTATGGTTGGAAATGTGCCTCTCAAACCAGTTTTTTCCACTTCATCTCCACTGGCAGGGGATGCACTTCACACTCTTCATTCAGGACCCATCCTATCTAGCTAAGCTGGCCATGACCTGTCTCAACGAAGGGCTCCAGCACTTTGGCCCTAATTTCTGGTTGGCGACAATGCTTCATATTTTCAGTCTATCATTTTACGGGGACCTCACCCCTGCTCTAATCTCGAAGCTAATGACCCAAACCAGTTTAACTCTCCTTTTTTTATCCTCCCCTGAATTAAACTCTACTACCCAGGGGCCTCGTTTTGTCAATCTCAATGGGGTCAGCCAGACATCAACTATCCCTACTCCCCCATTGTCTCACAACCCCAACTCTCTCTCCCTGGAGCTGCAAGAAAGGGAAAAGACCTAGGCTTTAAGGGCAGTAAGTTTACGTGGTTCAATATGAGATATAGGAATAGACAGTCCCTTATCATGGAGAGGCTTGATAGGTGCCTGGCTACTGATAGCTGGATTCAGTTATACCTTGAATCCTATGTTTAACATCTTCCTAGGACCCATTCAGATCACTGTCCCTTGCTTCTTCAACTCTCTAGGCCTCCCCTGCATATCCTGAAGCTTTTCAGAGTTGAATCCATGTGGTGTAAAAATAGTAACTTTCCTAACTTAGGAAGCCAATGCTTCCCTGCTGGTTCTAACCTCACTGATGACACCATGGACTTTGAGGAGAAGGATAAAACATGGAACATGGAGGTTTTTAGTAACCTCTTCCATAGGAAAAAACATATTCTTGCTAGACTAGTTGGGATTCAAAAGTCTCCTAAGTACCCTACCAGCTCCTTTTTACATACCCCCTTGAGCAGCAGCTTCTTCAGGACTACAAGTCCCTTCTCAGGGATGAATCTGATTTCTGGAGATTTCACACCTCCCTTTCCTCTCTTTGGACCTAACTTTTGGCTAACAAATATGCTAATTCCAACCTCTAAACCTCCTCCTTCTCCTCTACCTAGAGGAATATTAAGAGAGGTTGGTCCTTATACAAGGATGATCTCTTTTAGTCTACTCATGATGGGAACAAAATTGATAACTAGCATGATCACTGGGTTCCCTCTTTCCCTACTCTTTCATCTCTCATTTAGGGCTCCTTGCCTGACCCCAATCCACCTAAATAGGTCTCATATATTTCTAACGGGGTCTTATCCCTAGACTCTCTCCCTTTCGATATCCCTGCTCCACTTTAAGCCAGGATTTATAATACTTTTAGGCCTGACCTTTCTATCAACACTGAATCCCCTAGATGGCTTCTTTATGGTAATGGATCCTTTACTTGTGCTTCTGTTTATCACCTTCTGCTATCCATGTTTAATAGGACTGGACCTGCTATTTCCCACTGGAAATGGATCTGGAAAGCACCTATTCCTAATAAGGTTAAGTTCTTTCTATGGCTTTTGAGCCATAATATCCTCCCCACTAGAGATACGCTTGCTCATAGAGGTATCAACTTTTCCCCTTCCTGTCCCTCCTGCACTCACTCTTTGGAGAACATCCCTTCCTTTTCTTTGAGTGTCCTCAAACTACCTCTTTCTGGAGTAACTTGATCAAGCTCTACAAGGGTGAGCTTTCTTTATCCCTAGACTCCTTTCACCCTGCACATTGGTTCAGCACTGTCAAGCAGCTTCAACATTCAAGCTTTGATAGTTCTCTCTCCTGGTCTACTCTTCTTCCCTTTTGCCTTTGGACTATTTCGAAGAACAGGAACTCAAACCTCTTCAATAATAAGTCCTTACCTCATTTCTTAACCCAAGCTTATGTAGAAGCTACTGAATTTGCTCACGTTACCTACCAGTCCGCTCTCCCTACTAGGATTACTATTTCCATTACTTGGATACCTCCCCTGCGAGGTACCTATAAACTCAACACCAATGGGTCTTGTTTGAGTAACCCTGGTAATGGTGGCGTTGGGGGTGTGATTAGGAATTTCAATGAGGACTGGGTCCTGGGGTTGCCCAATATTTTTCTTATGTTACCAACAATTTGATGGAGCTGTTAGCCCTGATTCAAGGTCTTCATCTTGTATTGCAGCATCGGTTGCTTCCAATTCATGTTAATATTAATTCTGAAGAAATAATTACGATGCTCCAGCAGGGAAATCTTATTTATAACCCTCTCCTTCATGAATGCAGGTTGCTATTAGGACAGCTGGGACCTACAACAATTCAGCATTGCTATAGGGAGGAAAACTTAGTTGTTAATGTCTTAGCTAAACATGGAGCAAAGAAGGAACAACGAAGTCTTTGTAATATTTTTCTTTCTCCCCTCTTTTGTAGCCCGAAATGTATGGCCGGATGTAGTTGGTACTACTAATGTGAGAAAGGTTCCAGTACTTTCTCATGGGCATAGCCCAAAGGTTTTTTTCTCTTGAACTAGACTAACTCCCCTGTAACTATTCCTTCTTAACACATCTCTTGATTACCAAAAAAACATTATGATATGAAAGAATGGTAAAAAAGAAGAAGCAAGATGTCAAATACTAAATTCGATACTCAGCATGAAAAATTATAGGAGTAAAAAGAATTTGAAGTAAAGTGAATTAAAAACTCAATAAAATGTTACAGAGCAACAACATGAAGGAAAAATTTATATTTTATTAAATCAATTGATCGATGAATTAACAACTCAATCAAAAGTCAAGTAGTAACGGATTGTAGCTACAATTACTAAAAGTTGAAACATAAAGTAATGAAACTGAAAGAAAAATAAAGATGGAGCTTACACATTGCAATGGCAAGGTCTTATTGCAGAGAAATAAAAATGATACCAAAGAATATACATAACAAATATTATATTTATAAACCTATAAATGGTGAACCCTCATTCTCTATTGTAACTCCTAGATTTCCTTTCTTTACTAAAGAATTTAGACATAAATATTTTTATGAAATGAAAGAATAGAAACGAAAAAGACTAACCTATTGGCATCATCAAATGTAATACTTATTAACGCTCATGTGGTGACTTTCCACTAGATGTAACAATACTTCATTAAGATAGTACATTAAACATAATTAAGAGAGTTGAAAGAGCGATCTTTTAAGTTTTTATAAGTAACGGAAGTTTAAGACAAGTAAATACTCAAAATCTAATAGGTAAAGTAAATACATATTAAATACGTTATGTTTTTTATACAATTAAATGAATTTAAATAGGTGAAAATCCCCAAAAAAGGAGAAAAAATGTAGTAAATGTACATGGAGGCCTTGAATTAAAAAAGATTTATGAAAATAAAAAATATACACTAAATCTACTATAAATGTATATAAAAATTAGTTTTATAAATTTAATCAAGTTTAAAATTTAAATAGTTTGATAATATTAATAGATCTAATTTCACTACTTTTAGCAGCATACTCTTATAAATATTTACATGAGCAGATGAAGCAAAAGAAAATAAAAATAAAATTGGATGACATATTATTTTAGGCATTTATAATTTCATAATTATTAATTATTAGAAGTGAATCATTAGTTTGCTAAAAAGAATAAAATTTGATGAATTTATTTGACTAATTGTTGATCTCATCAAAACACTTTTTTTGATACCTATTCTTTTAATTTTAATTTGTTTACTTCTCACATTTATTTCTCTACTTTCATCTTTTGTCAGCTAAGATTTTGATATTCTATCTTTACTGTTTTATTCGTTCTCTGTTGAGTATTATTTTTTTCAATAGTAAGAACATAACGTAAATCATACTAACGACTCTCTTGGACTTTATTTCTCAAAATTTCTTTTTAATTCTTTGACAGCACCATCATTATTCTTATCTTCATCTCATGCATGTACTTCATCTTATCGAATCTAGCAAAACTTCATTTTTTTCTTCAACATCAATTTTTTTGGAGAAAAAAAAACTACAAATCTTAAATTACTTCTAATTATAATCTGTTCATTGGTAAAGATAATATGAAATTTTTTATGTAATTTAAAAGAGCATAGAATTAACTTAATTTCTCCCAAGAATTTAGTAATCGAAAATCCACGTAAATGATCATTATAATGTAACAAAAATACCATAAATTCTTAAGGAAGGGAGACTTTTCAGATGTCGATTATTAAGCACACAACAATTAAGATATAACTAAAGTTTTTATTTTATAAATAGAAAAAAGGCTGAAAAGGATATATATATATATATATATATATGTTGTGAATATTCGACTTCATCATTGCATAAATATATAAGTAACTTTTGTTATGTTTTTGTTAGTCATTGTACAACAATATACCTTTGTTTTGAATCTTTCTGTACATGATATCTTTATCATTCTTATAAATATAATCCACTTACATATAATCTAAATGATATTTCCAAAAACATGTTAATTATTTTAGTGGAACTCAACATGACTTCACTACAAATAAACAAAATATAATACTTAGTAATAATAGCCTACAAAAGAAATACCCAGAAGAAAACACTTAAAATCGTTGTTTGTGAAATTTTGATCACTTGCCATAACATGAAGACTGCAAAGTGATTCATTTGGCTCTATACAATAGCATTATCACTAAAAGTTCAAAAAAATTATTAGAAATCAAAAATTAAAAACACCCATAAAAAAAGGAAAAATAAAAACATGATATATTCATATTTTAATTAATTAAATAATGCAAAAAGGATGAGGAAAGAAAAGAGATTAAATTAAGAGAGTGAAAGCAGATCTTGCCTTACTTAATCAATTAATTAGACGACCTATTATTCAAAGATCAAGAAATAAAATGAAAAAGTAGAATTAGTTGAAGACATCTTTTTTGTACTTGACTTTTTTCCCTATGGTTTAGTTATAAAAATACTAATAAAACTAAATGACAAAAATACGACTATCTAATATTAGTTTCTTTTCATGTGAAATCAAATATGTAGATTTTGAATTTTTTTAGACGAAAAAAAAATAACTTGTAAACTCATACACTTTTTAATCAATTAAACCTCTCATACACTTTTTGATCAATTAAATCTTTTTGAGAAAGATAATGAAATATTTATTATCATTATCTCAAGAAATATTAATTAAAAGAAAACTTAATGATACCTCTATAATTCAAATACAACTGCACGCACCAATCAATTAAATTGTAAAAGATATACAAAACTAAATAAAAATACGACTATCTAATATTAGTTTCTTTTCATGTGAAATCAAATATGTAGATGTAGAACTTTTTTAGACAAAAGAAAAATAACTTGTAAACTCATACACTTTTTGATCAATTAAACCTTTTTTGAGAAAAATAATGATATATTTATTATCATTTTATCATGATCTTAAGATATGTCAATTAAAAGAAAACTTAACGATATCTTCATAATTCAAATACAACTGCACGCACCAATCAATTAACCTATAAAAGAAGTACAACTAAAATCAGTTAGACAAGAAAAAGAGAAAAAGATCATAATTTAATACACGATAAACAATTGATATCTTATCTTTACTACATAAGGCAAAAACAAAGAAAAAAAATTCAAACACAATTCAATAACACAATATTTCAACTACAATCAACAAAATCAAAATGATAAGAAAAAAGTTATAAATAAACAATAACATCTAATAGCAAGAAAATTAATAAGATATTAAAATTGGTGGCAGCAAAATAGAGTACTTGTGCCATCTATAAAAGTGACAAACAACAATATTTAGTTAGGAGAGATTATATATTTATTACATTGAGTGAGAATTAATTATGAGAATTAAATCTACATTATTTAATTATAAATCTTTTTATGGCTAAAAGATAAAAAGACATATGTGTTGCAATTGAAATTCTTTTAAAATGGAGATTAATAGAATTAATGTGGAAAGGAATTAAATGTGGCTACCTTTAATATTTTATAAATTTTTTAATGTGTATTTTTCATTTTTTAAGGGAGAAAAAATATCAAAAAAATCACAAAAAAGATAAATAACATTCTTAGCTTCAGAGAACGCCACATCCTGAATACTAATTTGATTCTTTGTCAGAGGCACATCCTGATATTATACCTGCTAATGGAATAGCTACAAAAGAGATAAAAGAAAATGACCTTGCTTACCTCAAGAAAAAGGTAGCCTATTCCCAGCATTACATTTTTCGTTCGATAAATGTAATGTTGTCTTAATTTCTTTTTGTTTCATTTTTGAGATTGTGATGCTCATTTTGGTGAGTATTTTACAGGTTAATGCTGGAGCTGATCATATTATAACTCAACTCTTCTATGATACTGATATTTTCCTCAAATTTGCCAATGATTATTGCCAAATTGAAATTAATTGTCCCACTGTTTTGGGTATAATGCCCACTAACAATTATAAGGGCTTTTTGCGCATGACTGGATTTTGCAAGACTAAGGTATCTCCATATTCTGGAGTACAGACTTTTCCATATTGTTTATCTGTATGTTTGCTTGTATACTGACGTATCACTTCACTGCTATTGGTAATGCATGGTAACCCCTAAAATATTGATATGTTATATTGCCCAAAGTTCAATTAAGTACCATAAAGTCAGCGCCTTCTTATCTTCAGCCTTGATGTTATTCTTCTCAATGTTGTGTATGTGTGCTTAAATCTTCCTCAATCACTAATTATTGTTCCCTTTTTCATCAATGCACGCAACCCAGACACTCTATATAGTTTCCTTGTATGAACAGACCATCAGTTGATTCTAATAAATGTCCCCTGTATGTGATCTTGCCAACAAATTAACACATGAAAACTTCTTCAATTAATGTTTTTATATATGTATCAACTACGTACAGGTACATGAATCTTATTGAATGAGTTCTAAGAGCTAGACTTGTTTATAGGAGCCTAAATATGAACAAAAATGTGAGCTTTGACTACATGAATCAACAATTGGTGTAGAATGAATTTTTGATAATCATCCTTCCATCATCATTATCTTGCAAAAGTTGTATGACTTTTCATCAAGTATTAAAGAAGATTCGCTGAGAAATTTCAAGATTGTTTCCATCGATAACAATATAGAGTATTACATGTTTTTAAGCTGTTTAACATGCTGCCGGAGGCTAACAGAATCCTATATTCATCCTGCATATGCATACGTTTTTTTTCTTTTTAGGTTGAACTAAGTTCATCTCACAAAGAAGAGGGATTAAGAGAATCTGAGGTGGTAAATTATACTTGGCAAGAAAAATTAACTGACCTGTATCTTGGCGGGGTAACACACAAAGTAATCTCAGGTTTGCAGCCATGGCGTTGTCTTCATTCTCTTTATTTTTTCAACACATCAGAGATTATATTTTACTCTTGTAGCTCTTCTTTAGAAATGGTTGTTACATATTGTATTGTATTGATATTCTAAAAGGGTGTCTCAAGTTGGGAATTTTTCAGGTGAGATCCAAGTAATTCCCTAAAAAAAGTATTAGCTCAGAAGGAGAAATGAGGTTAATAGAGAGAAAGGGTTTTCTGTTAAGGGTGGTTGCTCCTCTCTATTGTGCCAATGATTTTCTTTTGGTTGTTCTACTCATTAATAAAATAATTTACCTTGTGAAAAATGCACATTAAATATGATTGATGTTTAGGATTTTAGTCTTAAACGGTTGCTTAAATATGTGATGAAGCTCCTTCATTTTTGACTCAGTAAGTGAAATTTTACTGATGCATCAATTTTCAAACTGTAAAAAATCTTCCCTTCACACATAGATATCCTCTTGTGTTCATCTGATGGAAATAGCAACCCCGGTGGACATGGAAGCCCCAACAAAACTGACAGGAAGAGGCTACGCCATCCTTACCAGTCAAAGACATTCAAAGTGGAGATCAATTTTTCTGCCAAAATCCTAATACTGGCAATTGCAAATGCTCTGTGTGATCAAGAGTCAGAGAACTCTCAAGAAGCATTGAGAGTCTTGGATATTATTCTAAGGCAGCATGCTGCAAAGTAGTAAGTAGTTGTTCTTTTTCTCTCGAGAGTTCAATTGTCTCTATTTTTCTTGCATTATTTAGTTGATGTTCTTGTATCATGGGGTGCCTTCTCGTTAGACAATCTTTTTTTCACAACGATCCAAAGTACAATAAAGTTAGAACTAAGAACCTTTTATAGGTCGAACCACACAGGATCTGTGTGTACTTGAAACAAATGGTTTCAGACTATTTATTTCAGTTGCTTGTGCCTTTTGCATTGATGTTTAACTGATATTTGCTCATTCAGAAAAGTGAAAAGTACGTAAGACTTATTAGTTTTTTGGGTGAAGAGGCTGTATTTGTTTTATTGTCAGAGCTATTGTGGTTTCCCTTCCCAGTCCTTATAGCAGTTTTTGACCATCTATTTTCTACTTTTATATTCAGAAACAATGGTAATAGCAGTCTTGGTGGACATGAAAGCCCCAACGAAACTGAAAGGAAGAGACTACGTCGTCCTTACTAGTCACAAAAAATTCAAGGTGGAGATCAGTTTTGCTGCCAAATCCCAATGCAGGCAATTGTAAATGCTCTGCATGATCAAGAGTCGGAGAACTCTCAAGAAGCATTGAGAGTCTTGGATATTATTCTAAGGCTGTATGCTGGAAAGTAGTGAGTAGTTGTTCTTTTTCTCTCGAGGATTCAAGTGTCTATTTTTCTTGCGTCATTTAGTTGATGTTCTTGTATCAGGAGGTGCCTGCTTGTTAGACAATCCTTTTTCCCAATGATCCGAAGTACAATAAAGTTAGAACTAAGAACCTCTTATAGGTCGAACCACATGGGATTTGTGTGTACTTGAAACAAATGGTTTCAAACCATTTTTTCAGTTGCTTGTGCCTTTTGCATTGATGTTTAACTGATATTTGCTCATTCAGAAATAAGGAAAGTACGTAAGACTTATTAGTTTTTTGGGTGAAATAGCTGAAATACAGTTTTATTGTCAGTATTATTATAATTTCCCTTGACCTTGACATATGTGTTAATATGTGTGTCTTTTTTAATGTATTATCCCCTCTTTAAAACTCTAATATTTCTCGTGACATCTGTGTACTTTCTTTTGAGAAGATTAACAACTATCAATGGTTAGTATTAGATTAGAATTTATAGTGTATGATCGATTGCTTATGGTGAAGATGTTATTTTTTATTAAAATTCTGTTACCGAGGGATCTGTTTAGCTTAAGAAGAGTATGAAACTTCTTTCTGTTTATGCGGCAACCAGGTTTGCCGTGGAAGTTTCTCGAATCTTACAAGTGAAGGGGCTATCTTGAAGGTACATTCTCCATCTTACTTTTGAAGAATTCTCTCGCTCTTGGCAACTCCTTAAGCTTGTTTGTCATTGAGGTTTTTTAGTGTTGTTGAATTGTCAGATTTTGTGCTTAAAATAAAATGCTTTAATCATTTGAACGGACACCTATTGAAAATGGTAGACTTGGATTATTAGTAAATGGTCTACCCCAAGAGAGAAGAGTTGGGCGCCAACAGGAACAAACTTTTGTCAGTTTGTGGTTCCTCCTATCATTCCCTTTCGCAGAGACTACATCTATGGCAATTTAGCGGCAATGTGACTTCCAAAAGATGTCACTAGTTTAGGAACTTGTGAGGTATGAATCAAATCATTTGCAATAACTTTTTTTTATTGCATATTCTTGGTCACGGTTTAAGTTGTCTTTTGCAAAAGTGTAAGATAAACTGCATGTAGTCCTACTTTGGTACAGGAAGCTTTTTGCACTATGCTCCCCTTTTAATGCACTTTGCTACCAAAAAAAGATTAAAAATTATACTTCCTATGATTTTCTACTTGTGGGTTTCAACGTGAGACTGATTTATATCACTAACAGGAGTCGTAGTTCACCAACTCCTAAACTGTTCATAAACAGTGCACATTTATTCTAGCAGTAACTTAGTAGCAAAATGTACTTACAGTTCACTGTAAGTGAAGGTAGTGAATGTTGCCTAAATTTTAACTTTAGCCAAGGAAAGCTACTTTTATCTATATGACACCATTGAGATATATTATTAATTCATATTTCACCTTGGGAATACTGAGAGTTTATTAAGTTATTCTAGTGCCAGAGACTATATGACTTAGTTATTGTAGCAAAACATGATAAAAAAATGAAAATATGACAGAGAATCATAAAATTACTTATAATAAAGGAAAAATTTATCAAAACATTTCATTCATAATAAAAAACAATGTTGAAAATAGAAAAGGTTACATCCCATAGAATGTATCTTATTTAAGTCTCCTAAATAATCTGCGACTCATGTTATTTTCTCTTTTTAATGACTATTTTTGTCTTACTGCTGGAGATTTGTGCAGTGGGATCTTCATAAACGTCTACCATAGACGATTCACTCTCAGATTTGCTTCTCTTTGCAGGGGTGTTTGAAGCAGAGTTCACTTCATTCTCAGCTACAGAATCCTAAAATTTCAGTCAATTAAAATTTTGTCAAAATCAGGTATCTTTATAAATTTTAACAAATGATCAATATATCTACATATAAAGTAGATGAAATCACCGTTAAATCATTGTCTCTAGATGCAAGTTGCTCATGATTGAACTCTGGATACTGTGAAAGAAAAATAATAGTATCAACAACAATCTATATTCTAAACATAAACCAATAAATTTAATTTGTTTAAAAGTAATATATGTGAACATACAGTGCATGTTTCTTCACTCGGATGGGGACAATATTGCTTGATCAGATCCTTATCATCACTAAATTTAAGAACAGTGTAAACTTCATCATGTTGCTCTATATTATCTTCTTGATGGCCACTTTAAACATGATCGCTCTATCTAAAATGTTATCCAACTCCAATGGATATGAAAATACACCTACATTCTAAAATAAATAGTGGTATTAGAAGAGTTTAAACAAATAGATTCAACTATGATTTTATTATTTTTTACCTCAAGTAATCCTTTCGCTAATTCAGTGACAGTCTTTCCTATGAGTTTCACCGCCTGTTGATCTCAAAACAATAAAGTAATAAATCCAGACTCTGCAAGATCTGTTACTTTCAAGAATAATTTACACCTGCAAGAAATTTTTTTTCTCTCTGATGAATTTGTAAAATGATGATATAGATATGCATTTATAATAATATTGTAGTTTTTGAATTATAAAGAGATAATTATGAGAGTTGGGATACGACTTTAAAATTCAAATTCAAATCAATTCAGGATAAGCATTGTGAGTTTGAGATAAAATTAAAAACTATAAAATTATAGAGATATTCAGTAAAAAAAATATCTCTTTTTAATTGGTTAAAGTTAGATTTTTAGTTGTTATCCGTCGGAGAAGTAGGATTAATTCAAATATTTGATAATATAAAAACATGGTGCCTAACCATAATGACGTAAAGTAGGAAATTTTTTAGTATTATCATTTAATTCAAATATTTAATAAGATTACTGAAACTTTCTTGTTAATGAATTGCTGCATAACTATAACTACGGAAAGTTAGGGAAATTTCTTTTTAATTAATTACTGCCGTAAAGTTGGGAGATTTTTTAGTATAATTATTCTTTATAAAAAATAAATAAATTTTTTAGTATTATTATTTAATTCAAATATTTGATAAGATCATTGAAAGTTTCTTTTTAATGAATTGCTGCTTTCTTTTCAATTAATTGCTGTTGGGGGCAGGTTGGATGAAATGGAGGTTCGCTTCGGGAATTTTATGCGATAAGAAGGTGCCCCTCAAACTGAAAGGAAAATTCTATAGAGTTGCAGTCTGGCTTGCTATGTTGTATGGAGCAGAGTGTTGGCCGATTAATAGTTCTCATATCCAAAAGTTGAAGGTGGCGAAAATGAGAATATTACACTGGATGTGTGGATTCATTAGGGATGATAAGGTTAGGAATGAAATTATTTGAGAGAAGGTGGGAGTGGTGTCGGTGGAGGATAAAATTCGGGAAGTGAGGTTGAGATGATTTGGTCATGTGATGAGGAGGGGCACAGATGCCCCAATTCGTAGGTGTGAGAGGTTGGCCTTGAAAGATTTCAAACGGGGTAGGGGTAGACCGAAAAAACACTGGAGAGAAGTGATTAAACATGACATGGAGCAGTTACAGCTAACTGAGGACATGCCCCTGGATAGAAAGTTATGGAGGAAAAGCATTAGAGTAGAGGGCTAAGGGTGTGGAGTAGTAGTAGTCGGTAAGTAGGTGGACTTGCTGTCGTTTGTTGGAAAATTTATGTATTTATCTATTTATTTATGGCTTTAGTTATTGAGTTACGTATGTATTTCTTTTTTCTTTTCTCTAATTGCGAGTGTCGTACCTATTTTCTTTGTATCATGTTCTACGATTTTGATGTTTCTGTTTAATGTCTTTTGTCTTGAGCCGGGGGTCTATCGGAAACAGGCTCTCTACCTCCCTAGAGGTAGTGGTATGGACTGCGTACATTCTACCCTCCCCAGACCCCACTATGTGAAAATATACTGGGTTTATTGTTGTTGTTGTTGTTGCTGTAAAGGTGGGAGATTTTTTAGTATTATTATTTAATTCAAATATTTGATAAGATTATTGAAAGTTATTATTATTAAATTCAAATATTTAATTTTTTTAAATTTAAATATTTTATTACAACATTTAAGTTTTGTCCTAAAAACTGCCACGTGGCTTTTCAGTATTTTGCCACGTGGCTTCTTCTGGTGCTTCGTCTTCTGTTTTATAATATATATAGATACTAGTAAACTTAGCCGCGCTTTGCGCGGTCATAAAATATATTATTAAATATATAATTTAATTTATTTTTAATACATTAATAGTAATCAAAGAACCTTAAATATGAAATCCAATTGTAAATTATTTTTATTGTTTACAGTAAGATCAAACACATATGTAGTATCATATCAATATACCCAATAATAATTTTTCCAGCCCTATAGTATATTGTGAAACTTTTCAGTGTTCAAATATTATAGAATTATGGACAATTAAACCCTCTTAGTTATATCATGTCCTGGTAAAAAATTTTATAATTATTGATTAAAATATTAATAATTACTAAATACTAAAAATGAATACAAGATTTTTTTTTTGGTAGTTTAATTTTGTGATTAGTTGAAACTAATATTTTTCAAGTTGCAGTAAAAACCTTCATAATCATTTTTATTAAACAGGACAAGTAATTTAATGAATATACTTTTTATCTTCTTAATTTATTCAGTTATACTGTTTATTTCAACAATTATTTTAATTTTAATTAAATGAAACAATTATTATTTACCTATGTTAATGTCTTTTAGTTTCTTCCATATTTATTATTCCTCTTAAATTTGTTATTTTTGTGCGTTCAGTGTGCAGTTTTCATTTAAATATCTAAAAATTTAAATTGTGATCTCTTATTTGCTCTTTTTGAATATGGATGGGTGATTTATGTATGTGGTTATCTAAACAAATTATTAGATTTATTAGTAGTTATAATTGAAGGCATATTTATGATATTACCAAATATGCATCAGATCATATTACTTGTTAAGTAATAAATCAAATAATGAATAGAAATAGAGTGCAATTCTCTTTCAGTGAAACATACGTACAACGACAATTGAATAGATCATATTGATTATACCTTTCAAATATTCAAACAATTATTAGAATACTTACGGTTGCATGCACCATATCTCGTGAAGATTATTATCCTGATCTTAATTTTTTATGAGCTATCTTTCTAAGCAACATTATCTACAAAGATGTTCGACAGAAAGAAGTTAGAAGGAAGATTATAGAGTCATAAATTAGGATATTCAATAGGAAATAAGTTAAGCAAGAAACTTAGTGATATTATCAAAGAAAATGAACATTAAAAACTTTACATGTTTCAGATCATTTTGAAGTGGAAGATCCATATACATAGATTATTCAATCACTGTAACAATAGATGCATGCCATATCACTATATATATATATATATATATATATATATATATATATATATATAGAGAGAGAGAGAGAGAGAGAGAGAGAGAGAGAGAGTGAGAGAGAGAGAGAGAGAGGTGTATGTATATTCCATGTATTTATCATCTATAAAATACAAAATAAAATATACATGCTAAATGAAACAATCCAAGAAGAAATAGAGAAAGATGGAAATATAAAGGACAGAAAAATTACGAATTGCTTTAGCCAAAAGTTCATTTTCAAAGCCAAGTTGATGATGAAATGCTGGAGCTTTAGGGAATGACTAAATATATGGGTGGAAAAACTTATATACATAAATTGTAATTACTATTGGAAGGTGAAAGAAATACATAATATCAAATAAAGAAGGCAATTATAGCGGGAGGTGAAAAGTTGATGATTGAATAAATGATTTTTCAATTATGAAAATTAAAATAAATAGATAAATAAAGAAGAAATGATTAAAAAAAAGGAGAAAAAAGATAAATAGAAATGGTGCCCTTAGAAGCATCCCACATCATCAATTTCTAATCCTCCTTTATATATATATATATATATATATATATATAGATTTATGTGCTATTTTTTATTTTTTCGAAAGTTAAATTATTTGATTATGAAAATTAAATTGGACTAGATCAACTCCATATTTTAAACTTTTAATTTTAATTTTCAGAAACTATAAGAAATTTACTCCATATTTTAAACTAACAATTAAATTATGCAATAATATGATATTTAAATTAGAGAGTGTCTAACATGCCTGAATAATAGAAGAATTTGGAGAGAAATTGATGTTTAGAGCTCGGAGAATTGAATTCTTGAGAAAAATCTTGAGTTTCTTTACTTTGGAGTTGGAGAGGAGAAGAGAACCATTAAAGATTGATAACTTATGGCTAATTGGGTTTAAAAGGTGTTTTATGTTGTTTAGTAAGGCACAGGACTAAAAAGCCCCTTGTCCCAATTAGAAAAAAATAAAGTTGAACGATTTTTGCCTAGTGAGGTGGAACGCCGCTATTCGGTGCCTAGCCAGCGTGCCACGCTCATATCGCGGAGCCTAGGCAATGTAACATGTTGCTATCGCGGACACTCACTGGTTTGGAGTCCCGAAATGACCCCAAATCTTTTTTGAGATTTCTGAAACTTCCCCAAACCATCCCTTTAATATTCCTTAACATGATTCAAGTAAAAAATTATCATTAAACATGAGGGAGGATCCAAAATAAATTAATCAAAATTTATAGTCTTACATTATCCCCCTTTGTATCATTTGTCCCTGAATGAGAAGTTAGGGCGCTCTTAGCACGATAATAGAAAGAATACATCAATATTCAAGGACAATTCGTAATGCAACAAGAGGAAAAATAAATCTCATACCTTAAACACTTTCGTCCAACATTGAAAACAAGAATGGGTACTTGACCTTCATATCCTCTCACTACTAGAAAGTCACATTTTTTCGACTACCAAGTCCGACCACCAAAAGCCATCACAAATTTCTGACTACAGTAGTCAAAAATTATGTTTTTTTTTTAATTTAGATATTTTCTTAAATTAATTTTCGACAACACTTCCGACAAATGCGATCGTCATATTTGGTGGAAAATTCTGGGAAGAAACATTCCGACTACAAATTTCGGGAAAAATTGTCAACATGATTTTGGCCAAAATTCTGGTATTTTTCTTTAGGATATTTTTAAACATTATCAACAACAACAACAACAATTTTTAAACATTATCAATTATATTATAATTTTCCGAATACCGTAGTCGGATTATATAAAAAATATTTTATATAAATTATTAGTAAGAATACTCTAATACACACTTAAAAAAACTTAATATAAAATATTAATATTATATTAAAATTACTGATTGTTGTAGTCGGATTTTTTTTAAATAATTAAATAATTTTTATAATTTTATTTTCGACCACAATAATCAGAAATGATCTTTTCATTTTTAATAATATAGTATCACATTCTATTTTTTTTTAGCGATTTTGGTTTTGTCCCTTTACTCTTCGTTCTCTCTTTGGACTGGTAAGAGAAAATCAAAGCTAAAATTATTTCTTTATCACAATCTTCTTGTTGTTGTTGTGCTTTAATTTATCTTTTTTGGTCATATTTGTGGATTGTGCCGTTTTTATTTATGGTATTTTTTTCAATTTTAAGTCATATTTTCGGTTGCATTTCTATGGTGCGTTTCAAATTGCATGCATTTCCACCCTTATTGTGCTCATTTTTTATTCTCTTCACTTATTATTGGCAGGAGTCGAAGATGAAGTAAGTGTTAGTCTAGACGAAATCTTTAATAGTACAGAGAGCAAAGAGGTAAAGATTGTTTTCAACTTCCTTTAACTATTCGTAGTGTAGAGAGATTAGAAATTTTCAACAAATTTGGGCCTTTTTCTGTTTTGGGTATTGATTCTGGTAAATGCATCCTGTTTTTCCCATGTTAGTAACAATTCGAGTTACTGAATATTTGTAACGATCCAAAAATGATAGGTCATGATGGCACTTATCGCGGCGAACCTTGACAATTAAGTCTATCACACAAATCGATACACGAAGAGCAAAAAGATAAAAATAACCCCAAGGTAAGACTTCTAGAATAAAGTCAAACCATATAAGTATAATAAATGCAGAAATAAACATAGCAATGCAGCCATAACTCCCAAAATTAGGTGTCAACAGTATAAGAACGTGTCTAGTACAACTCGAATCCAAAAAAAAATACATAAAATATCTAAATACAAGAGACACTTTGTCTCTGAAATGAAAGTAAAGACGGTCTATAAAGAAAGGTAGTAGAAGACTTCCGGATGCCTGAAAATTATCAACTACCTTGAAAGCTCCAACAATCGCCCGAGTCAAGCAATGTGGGGCACACCCGAACCTGGATCTGCACCAGAAGGGTACAGTAAGAGTGAGTATGATCCAATTTACTCAGTAGGTATCATAGGTCGATCGAGCAAAGTAGAAAATAAAGTACACAAAATACACACTAAGGGCACGTTACCTACAACCAGAACATGTCTCACAACGGTAGCCTACACCACTTGCACAAATAATTCTTTGTGTATATATATGTAACACAAATACAACGACAATACAACAGGTATAACACAAGTATACATCATATCACATGCAAGTATAAACAGAGAAGAACATGCATATACATGATGGTCAAGTATAAGTAACATGATATAGAGCAAGTAGATATATAACAAGTAAATACGGAAATTCAATCACAATATCAACCAATAAAGCAAATGCAATGCATAAGATGCTGCTACTGATGATGTACGAGGTTGGCACACATCCTTGAAGTTGGCACATAGCCTTGAGTTTGGCACACAACATTGAGGTTGACAGACAATCATCAAGTCTTCTCCGACATAATTCTTTGGAGAAGGTCTATTATCCAATATTCGATACCAATATTCAGTATTTTTCAGGTTGTTCATATTTTTAGTGTTTTCAAAGAACATGCATAATATAAGACACAAATCAAGTACACATACATAGCAACAAGTAAATATAAAACAATAAAACAAATAAGTGAAATGATGCGTATGATGACATGAGAATGGTGGCGCAATGTTCACAACCATTCAAAATGAGTATTTCCACACCCAATCTACATGGTGTATTTTCATAACCAATCCATAGGATGTATTTCCACAACCAACCATAATGTTACAATTTCACAACTACGTGAGCAAATAGTCACCCACTATTTTCACTATCCATGAATTTTTCACATGATTCATATGCCCACAAAGTATGAATATATCATAATATACCAAAGTCACCACAATAGGCATTTCTAACAACACAATAAAATTATTCGCATGTATTCAAGGCTATCAATATCACTTAAGACCTCACACGATCACACATATCACATAATATCTCAATTTCAATGATTTCATAACATATAGGCCCCTAAACGGACACAACATATAGATAACCATTTATCATGATTAGTTCCTACCCTTAACATGCATTTTGAAATATCAATTAACTACCCAACCCAGTCTGAAGAGTTAAGACATAACCTACCTTGAATGCCGGATCCGGTATGCTATACTTCGAACCCACGACCTTGCTTCTCACGAACGATCCCAAAATCAACTGAAACTAAGAAATATAGAATCTAAGCATCAAAATAAAGCCAATAATACCCATATTACCTACTTTTGGTTTGAGGTCAAAATGGATTTCTAAAATAGATTTTCAAAAAAGAAGGGAGAAATCATAACTTTACTTCAAAAATGTGTTTCCTATACCTTAGGAATCAATAGCTGAAAACCCAAGTCAAATCGAGTAAAAAATGAGGTTCAAATCGAACAAAAATTATTTTTAGTCTTTACCGGGTAAAATCTTTGAATCCATTAAAAATTCAAGAATCAAGGATGGTTTGAAGATGAAATCGAGGAAAAATAAGTAATTATAGGATTAGGAACATTATTCAGGTAAAAAAGGAGTGAAATTTAGGGATAAATCAAGTAATAAGGTTTTTGTGATTTTGAGAAATTAAATCAAGAATTAAAGTAAGAAAAGGATGAAATCTCACCTTAAATCCATAAAAGAATCAAGAAACAGACGTTAATCTAGTTCTCAAACACCCACAAGCTTCACTTTTAAGCTTTCACACTATTTTAGGGTTTAACTCTCAAAAGGTAAGGTGAATGAATGAGCAAAATCAAGCAAAAAAGGGTTTTTTTATACTTGCACAGGTTGCTAGGAAAATAAGGCATAAATTGCCCTTGCCAAATGAGATTTACCCTTATTTGCCAGGTTGCACCAGCAACTTGGTGCACTAGATTTTTATGTCCAAAACAGAATTTAATGGGGTGCTCAAGATTTGTTCGAAGTCCGATATACGCAAACGAACTATGCAACCACATTAAATTGGACGCTCCAGACTCAATGGCGATATCAAAATTAAAAAAAATATCATTTTCACAGAGTCGACCCGTAAAACTTGAAATCACAATTTTCTAAATCGAGGATCGAAATGAGATTTAAAAGCCATAAAATCTAACCAAACATGTTACCACCCTAAAATCAACGTTCCGAATGTATTGGCAAAGTCGAATTTTCCATCCGAGGTCGTTTTGATCAAATGTAGGTCCCAAACCCATATTTCTAATTTTTTAACTTTCTAACCAACAGGTCAAAATGAGCTCGGGTGTATCGGGACCCGAACCAAAGGTATACCTAGCCTAAAATTGATATTCCAGAGCTGCCGACGTATTTCGTTTAGTCATCCATCACACAGATCAAAACATAATAGCACAGGTCCATAATAAGCCTCTAAAGCCACCAAAAATCATATTTTGCACAAAAGGCACCAAAATACATCAGGAATCGTACCAATCACCCCCACACTCCAGAAATACCACAATGCAACTATAGGAAGGGGTTAAACAGCCAAATCACACAGAAAAACATATTTCATTAAATTTTTAGGTTATTACATCATCATCTACTAAAAATTTGGTTCATCTTTGAACTAAGGTAAAGAAATATCTGAATTAACGAAGAGCTGGGGATAAGAACTACGCATATCAGACTCGACCTCCTACATAGCCTCATCTATAGGTAAATGTTGCCACTGAACCTTAATCATAGGAATAACACTAGAATGCAACCGTCTAACATCCCTAGCCAAAATGGAGACCGACTCTTCAAAAAAAGACAATCGCTTATCTAACTGAATTGACTCCCAACGAATGACATGGTACTAATTCAGAATGTAACTGCAAAGCATAAAAATATGAAAAATTAGATGAATAGCCGATAAATCTTGGGGCAAAGCAAACTCATAGGCCACATTATTAATAGTCCGAAGTCTATTCTAAATGATCCAAACTCTATCTAGGGACTTACTAAACAAGTTCGGACCTAGAGGTATAACCTCAGAAACATCAAACTAACCAACTGGAGAGCAACAACACCTACCATACAATGCCTCAAAAAGAGCCATATTGATACTAGAATGGTAGTTGTTATTATAGGAAAACTCTACTAAAGCCAAATATTGCTCCCAATGGCCACCAAAATCCACCACGCAAGTGTGGAGCATATCCTCTAAAACTTGGATAATCCACTTTGACTGACCATCAGTCTTGGGTAAAATGTTGTGCTAAGATCAAACCGAGTGCCCAATCATCTTGAAAGTTTTTCTAAAAGTGAGATGTGAATATCGAACCATGATCTAAAATAATAGACACTAGCACACCATGAAGACGTATAATCTCATGTATGTAGATACGAGCCAACCTCTCGGTACTGAAGAAAACCTGGACTGAAAAATATGCCGACTTGTTCAATCGATCCATGATGACCCAAACACTATCAAAACCATGCAAAGAGTGTGGCAAACCAGTCATGAAGTCCATAGTGATTCATTCGCATTTCCACTCAGGAATGGGTAACCTCTGAAGAAATCTACCTGGTCTCATATGCTTGGCCTTTACTTGCTGGTAACAAAGGCAACGTGCTGCAAAATCTTCTATATTCTTTCTCATACCACTCCACCAATAATGCCACTTCAAGTCATGATACATCTTAGTCACTCCCGAATAGGATAGAATACCTGGAACAATAAGCTTCCTCTAAAATTAATCTAATCCAATCACCTACTCTCGGCATACAAACCCGACTTATATTAAAACAAACGACTATCTTGATTCATTAGAAGTTGGACAGGTAAACTCCAAGAACCCATGCCACACCAGGCGTTACAACGCTAAAGTTAGACATACTTACTTAAAAACTATTTACTTTTCTAACTATCTAATCCAATACCAGGTGCTACAACACTGAAGTAACCCATGCCATACTCCCAGGAAAAGCTCGAACGACTTTTAGCTAGAGGGTACCTGTAAAATGACACAGGTTGGTAGGTAGAGTATACTAAGGGAGCGAGACAACTCTCTCTACGAAAATTGACAAAATAGCCCTGTAACTTCGGAAGAAGGGGTGCCTCTTCACATTACAAAGGGGGTTGCAGTGACCAGGCCTGAATGATTATTTACCAAAAACATAGGTCTCCGCAAAGTCGTAATACCTTGTATGAGGGATGACGCCTGCCCACTGTAGGAGGGCCAAGAAAGTTGGTGACCTGATGACAGGGGAACCGGCGATCGAAGACCTGGTGAATGATGGTTGTAACTATAACGGTCCTAAGGTAGCGAATTCCTTATCAAATAAGTTTTGAACTACACGAAAGGCGTAATGATCTGGGCACTATTTTGAAAAAAGGCTTGGTGAAATAGACATGTCTGTGAAGATATAGACTACCTGCACCTGGACAGAAAGACCCTATGAAGCTTCACTGTTCTTTGAGATTGGCTTGGGGCCTTTACTACACAGCTTAGGTAGAAGATGAAGAAGGCCTCTTTCCGAGAGGAGAGGAGGGGGGCCTGAGCCATCAGTGAGATACCACTCTGGAAGGGCTAGAATTCTAACCTTGTGTTAGGACCTACTGGCCAAGGGACAGTCTTAGGTAGACAGTTTCTATAGGGTGTAGGCCTCCAAAAAGTAACGGAGGCGTGCAAAGGTTTCCTCTATCTGGATGGAGATTGACCCTCCAGTGAAAAGGAAAAAGGGATCTTGACTGCAAGACCTTACCATCGAACAAGGATGAAAGTTGGCCTTAGTAATCCGACGGTGCTGTGTGGAATGACCGTCTCTCAACGGATAAAAGTTACTCTAGGTATAACAGGCTGATCTTCCCCAAGAGCTCACATCGATGAGAAAGTTTGGTACCTCGATGTTAGCTTTTCGCCACCTGGGGCTTTAGTATATTCCAAGGGTTGGGCTGTTCGCCCATTAAAGCGGTACGTGAGCAGGGTTCAGAATATCATAAGACAGTTTGGTCCATATTCGATGTGGGAGTTAGAGCATTAAGAGGACCTTTTCCTAGTATGAGAAGACCGGAAATGACACATCTCTAGTGTACCAGTTATCGTGCCCATGGTAAATGCTGGGTAGCCAAGTGCGGAAAGGATAGCTGCTGAAAGTATCTAAGTAGTAAGCCTACCCCAAGATGAGTGCTCTCCTATTTTGACTTCCTCAAAGCTTCCGATAGAGCAGTCGAGACAATGGTGGGTTCTCTTCCTCTACCGAGATGGAACGATAAAAGTTTTTTTGAGAATTCAAGAGAAAGTCACGGCGAGATGAGCCGTTTATCATTACGATAGGTGTCAAGTGGAAGTGCATTCATGTATGCAACTGAGCTATCCTAATAGACTGGTAGGAACCTTTCAAATCAAGTAAGGCTTTCTTAGCCTCGCTACTCAATATCGTATCTCAAATTGACCTCAAACCCGCATCATCAAACTGACGAGCTTGAATCTGCTCTATCAAAGAAGATCTAGTCTCCACGAAGGCCAAAATATACCCAGGGCTCAAAAAATCAAGCCTAATTATCTAGTTAGCTAAGGACTGAACCTCTAAGGCCAAAGGCCTCTCCTGGGTCAAAAGATGCACCAAGCTACCCATGCTAGTCGATTTCTTGCCCAAGGCATCCAATTCATGGGTAGGATAATTCATCTCATGGGGCTTCAACTGATGGGAAACATACATAATCACCTTACCCTCCCGCCTCAACATAACACCTAACTCAATACCTGAAGCATTACAAAATATGGTAAAACCCACACCCTTCTTTGGCATGGTCAAGATAAGAGCTGAAGTGAGCAAATCCTTGAGATTTTAAAAGCTCATCTCACAAGCATCGGACCACTGAAAAGAAATCTTCTCCTCAGTCAACTTGGTCAATGGAGCTGCAATAGATAAAAACCCTCAACAAAATGCCAAAATAACCAGCCAAACCAATAAAGCTTTGAATCTCGGTGGGTGAAGTAGGTGTATCCCAATCACAAATCACTGCAACCTTGGCTGGATCAACCACAATATGTTTCTTACTCACCGCATGGCCCAATAAAGAAATAGACTCTAACCAAAACTCACACTTGGAGAACTTAGCATACAACTTCTTATCCCTCAATCTCTGAAGCACAATCCGCAAATATTCCTTATGATCAACCTCAGTCTTGGAATAAACCAAGATATCATTTATAAATACAATAATAAAAGAATCGAGATACGGTTGGAACACCCAATTTATCAACTACACGAACACGGCAGGGGCATTGGTCAACCTAAAAGGCGTGACCAAGGACTCCTAATGACCATATCAAGTTCAAAAAGCTTTCTTCAAAATATCCGAAGCTCTAATCCTCAGGTGGTGATAACCAAATCTCAAATCAATCTTTGAAAATACTGCAGCACCCTGAAACCGATCAAATAAATCATTAATACGAGAAAGATGATACTTATTCTTAACTTTCACCTTGTTCAACTACTGATAATCAATACATATACACATAGAACCATCCTTCTTCTTCAGACACAAGACAGGCGTACCCTAAGGTTATACACTAGACGGATAAATCCCTTATCAAATAACTCCTACCATTGATCCTTTAATTCCCTCAACTCGGTTAGGGCCACCTTGGTGCCTGACTCAACATCAATAGAAAAGTCAATATCACGATCCGAAGGCATACAAGGCAAATCCATAGGTAAAACTCACAGACAACACAAATCGAATCCAAAAAAGGAGGTAAAATAACACTAGTATCATGAATATGAGCCAAATAAGATAAACATCCCATCTCAATCAATATCTATGAGTCTGAACATAAGATATGAACGTCTTAGGACTCGAATGAAGCACACTCTTCCAAGCTATCCTTGGTACACTCGACAGAGCTAAAGTTACGGTCTTAGTAAAACAATCTAAGACAACATGATATGGAGCCAACCAATCCACACCCAAAATAACATCAAAATCAACCATATCTGACATAATAAAATCTACCCAAGTCTCACAGCCATAAAAGGTCATAACGCAATATCGGTACACCCAATCCACCAATAAAAAATCTCCTACAGGGGTAGATACACGAATAGGAATCCCAAGATGCACACTAACAAAATCAAAATCCAAAGAAAAATATGCAGAAATATAGGAGAAGATCGATTCAGGGTCAAATAACATAAATGCCAATTTGAAACAAATGAGGACGATACCTGTGATCACAAAATAAAAAGCCTCCACCTTAGGCATGGTGGACATAACATAATACTAACCACAACTATCAACTGGCCGAGTTTCCCCACGAGCACCACCGCGAGCTCCACCACCTCTACCTCTCGCTTTTCTAAAAGTACCCCTACCTCTCGGAAGCAATTATCAATGTATGATTATGTCTGAATCTGACAACAAGAATACTCAACAGAATCTGAGACTGAGATCAAGCCTCTCTGACGAGAGATCTCTAGATATGTTAATAAGAATCTGTATATGAGACCAAGCCTATCTGACGGGATGGTGCATGAATCAATGGAACTATCTGAGTTCCTCATTGAGATAGACGACTGTACTATACAGTCCTGATTACTGAAGATTAATACTAAAACTGCAACTGTGGGAAGTAGTTACTTAACCGACATGCCCCAACCCACCACAGGTGGGGTCCAATCTGTAACCCCAGTTGGAAAGATGTCAATACCGTGCCATGGGTAAAGACCTCTCTGGTTAAGCCTCTCTGATGGGATGACCCTCACAGGAAGTCGGCCTGAGGTAATATAATAGTCAAACCTCTCTGACAGTGACAGCCTCTACTGACGTGGATTCCTGCATCCTGTGTTGGCTATGCAGTTCTGGAGTTCAGGGATTGCTCCTAACGACTCGACCTCTCTGACGGGAAGCCATCATCCCTTCCCTCCCTCGGTGCTAGTTTCTACTCCCAACTGAAAGACTCTGAACTAAAATCTTAACTGAACATAACTGAACTGAATTTGATACTGATCATGTTTCTCAAAAGATCTGACCGAGTTACACTAAGATTAGTTAGTTCCATATCTGACGAAAAAGGTATCAAATCATGGTATCTGACTGACGATACAGAGCTTAAATAGATTACTCGAATCGCTTCTGAGATTAGAATTAAATCACTTGAATACTATTAGATCTAAGCTGATTATAGGACTGAGGCTAGCTTACTAGAGATATAGAGATTACAGAGATAACTGAGATTACTGAGCTTTCTTAAGTTCTGCACTTGTCTGAGGATACAGAGTTCTACAGTTCACTGAGTTTTGAGAATCATAGCTCGACTGGAATTATCGAGAAACTGATGTGGGCTCTAGACAACAACTCTATTATTGGGTATAAATACCCCCAAGACTCGATAACATAAAAGTAAAGCACAATCATTCTTGACTAGTCATAACAATAATCATTCATTCATCATCACAAGCATTCGTTCATCATCACAAGCATTCGTTTATCATCACAATCATTAAAGCATCTCACAGTCATTAAGAGATCACCTCAAGCATTTAAGGATCACAAATATCTATTCATCATCGCAATCGCCAGGGGGTCACTTTAAGCATCTCTGAATAACAATCATATAATAACGTAGGGGAAACATGCTACCAGATCGTACTCCATTCAACAAGGTTTTACCTCAACTATTTCATACCTATATCATTCTTGACATGTGTTTGGATATCATATAATTTCAGGAAACTTCATACTATCATGTCACAACTTACTTGCTAACCACTTGACATGTATTAAAAGCATAACATTTATCAAAGAGCACATAATTAGGGATTTACTACTATCACATCTCCACTTGTTCACTAGGGTCCTTCAACAAAATACTAGACATGCACGGGTTCACACTTACTTGGGGATTTCCATACTATTGTGGCACAATTCATTTGCTAAGGCATTTCATAAGACAATAGGCATGCATGGACTAGCTCACAATTTGAGGTTTCATATTCAACATACTATAATGGCTCTTATGCTTCACCTAAGCTCTTTATCAAACCTATAGGGGACATGCTTCACATATTCAACCAATTCTACACCCGAATGTCATGAACACATCACATAAAAAGCAACATAAGGAAGATTCATCACAAATATCACATGGATTCCACCTACTAGGGTCAAGGCTCATGAATCTTGTAAACAAACATGAATCAAAACTCAACAACACATGTAACATCAATTTCAACTCATACAAATCATTAACAACTCAAACAAATCATTAACAACTCATACAAATCATGGAATCTCACAAACATAA
>NC_061111.1:30556022-30612856 GCF_002878395.1 Capsicum annuum
CACACACACATAATTCATCGAAGACACACAACACTACACATACACAGAGAGAAGAGAGTGATGGAGAGAGGATAGATAAAGAGAGAAAAAAATTGACAGAGAGCATTATTGAGTGAGAAACGGACGGATTTGTGGTTATCGGCGGGTTTCTCACCGAAATTATGCCAAATTTTCCTCCAATAAACACTGTCATCACAGTCCATTACCATTCTGGCAAGACCTGCTGACAGACGGTTCACCAGTCTCATTTCTGTAATACCCGTACTTTTTCTAGCTTGAAATTTTTTCCCTAAGAATGTTAAAAGATTTATTTGAAAGATGAATTTACTTTTATAGATGTGGTATTTCTAAGATTTTCACTCTTTTTCATGTGGATAATTCAATAAGCTTTCCATCAATATCAAATTTTCCCAAATCTGATACCCGGGCGAAGAGTTAGAGCTTTTTTAGTGAGACAGTATATCACCTGAGCCTTCAGCGCGTCACGGAGATAACTCAAATGGAAATTGTCAATTTCCAGTGTTTCTCCCTGATAGTGGTGCGTCGCGCCAAACTTCCAGGTCGCAAACAAGGTAGCAACGCGATAGCTCCGCATCGCACCACCGTGTAATTTCCCATTTGTCACTTTCCAGTGACTTGGTGCGATAGTGGCGCGTCACCAAGAATGAAATCTGGGAAATTTTCAAAGAAATTAAAGACGTTTCCTAGGGATAAAAGTGTCAATTTCCCACCCTATATAAGCTTTATAACACGAGATTTGGCCATAATTCAGCAGCTTATACTCAATTACTCTCAAAAACTCTCAAGAACAAGCCCTAGGGTTTTCATAGAAGGTTCAATTCCAAGGGAATTCACCATCAAATTTCAAGAATCTCTCCGTCAATATTAGTAGAATCAAAAGCTAAGGTATGCGTAGTTTTCATTCATGGACTCATTTCGTCCATGAAGTCCAAGAATCTCTTTTCTAAATTCAAGTTATGGATTTTCTTGATGAATTTCATGATTGGATTGCTCTTGTTCATTTTGATAATGACTAATTGCATTCTAATCCATGTTTGGTGATAAATTGCATATAGAATCAATTAGTAATGATGTAGATTCATGTAAACCTAGGATTAAAACCCTTGGATGATGAAATTAGAGATGAATCATGAATTTTGATTGTTGTATAATGTTGTTTACATATTATATGCCTATTATGTGTATGATTAAATGCCTAGATGAAGGAACAATGCCCAACTAGTATGATATCATAAAATCCCCATGTATGTACAAGCTTATGCATATCACATGTTTGATGAAGCACTTCAATATATGAATTATGAATTTTGTTGTTGGTCATGTGTTCAAGTAAGCCATGCTATGTCAATTTTTTCTCATCGAGTCCTGGGGGTACTTATACCTGAACATTTAGCTGTGTACCTAGAGTCATGTCATGTTTTGATGATCTCCTCAATCAAGCTATGATCCATAGAATTCAGTCATATGACTCAGGAAATCTCAGAAATCTCATGAACTCAGTACTCAATAAGATCAGTAATCTCATGAACTCAGTCAGTTATCAGATATCAATAGCATTTCGTCAGTCGATAAAATTCTATAAATTCAGTCTATGTATAGTCAGCCATTGAGTTCAGTTTAGTGTCTTTCAGATGAGAGTAGGATTCAACACCGAGAGAGCCTAGGGATGGGGACTTACCGGCTAGACAGGACTGAGATCCCTAGAAGCAATCCCTAAGTTCCAGAACTACGTAGACAGCATAGGTAGAGATGTCACCCATTAGATAGGACTGACATACTCAGGGATCACCCGTTATTGTATTTAAATGTATAGGTCTAATCCCAGGGGTCACCTTCTAGATTAGGATGACTCCACAACAGTTGTCTTTACTAGTGGCGCGATACTGGCACCCTTCCAACTGGGGTTACAGGTTGGACCCCAGTTAGCTTAGTATGGGGAATGTCGGTTAGATGAATACATCTCACAATTTCAGTTACAGAAATTAGGACTGTCAGATACAGTCAATTCAACTCAGTAATACAGATTTAGAACTATCAGATACAGTCAATCCTTATCATTATAAATAGACTATGAGATCACCCATTAGATAGGAATGATCTCAACTATGGTCAATCAGTAGCAGAATAATCAGATTCAGAGATCACCCGCTAGGTAAGACTGATCTTAGACTAAGTCAAATCTTCTTTATTATTAGTATACTAAGAGATCCCCCACTAGATTGGACTGTTCTCAGATTTATTTACTCAGATACAGTATGGAACTTAGCTAGTTCCATCAGATTCAGGACTGTCAGACACAGTCACTCATGTTATTAGTTATAAGAACATATTTAATCAATCTTCAGCTTCAGGACTATCAGATACAGTCAACCAGACTAGTTCTTCATAATCAGAACTGTTAAACACAGTTATCCATGTATTAGTAACATAGTATCAGTCCCTCAATAGTTAGTAATATACTATTCAGTCCCAACATGATATCAGTTATAGTTACGTAGTCATGCATGTATTCTCACATTCATGTAGTCAGTCAGTTATATTTGTTCATGCATATGAACCCCATGCATTTAGCCTACCTCACTTGCATACCAATACATTTAAAGTACTGATGCATTTGCGCTATGGTATTTTATACCATAGGTTTAGAGGTACGAGCTCTAGATCAGTAATGGATTCCAATCTCAGCAGTCAGAGTTAGAAGTGAGTCCTCATCTTTCGAGGACATGATGATTACATTACTATTTTATTTTCCAGTTTATTTTAGTAGATGGAGTTAGTTGGGGACATGTCCCATCAACTCCTTATTCAGATAGTTTAGAGGCTTTCAGACTATAACATGTTAGATAGTTATTTTAGATTTGTTTTAGTATCGTTATACCACTTTTAGAAATTATTTTATCAAATATTTATCCAGTTGAACCTTATGGCCTTTTAGTTTATGTTTCCGCATTTACGATATTATTACTATTATTCAGTGCTCGGTTTACAGATATCAGTCATGGGTTAGCTTGTGGTCCCTTGGGGTCATGGGCATCGTGTAGCATTTCGGGTACCAGATTTGGGGCGTTACAAACTAGGTATCAGAGCCTAAGGTTCAATAGAGTCCTCGGAAGTCTGAAAGCCACATCTAGTAGAGTCTTGTACATGCGTGTGTTGTGCACCACACTTATGTGCAGGAGGCTATGATGTGTTTTAGGACCAGTTTCTCTTCTTTCAGTATTCATGTCATGTCAGTGAGCATAATCTAAAGTCAATCTCTCAGTCTAATCCATTTCTCCCTTTCTTCTACAGAACATGCCTTCTGAAAAAAGAAACAGAAATCAATCAGCCCCTCAGCCCGAAGAACCTTTGGGCGATTATGTTTCTCATGCGAAGTTCAGGGCCACATTCACTACTCTTTCTTAGTCAGTTGCTACTCATAATGAATGACCAACTATCATTCCAGCCAACCCTATGGCCAATTCAGCTATAGCCAGGATTCGGGACTTCACCCGAATGAACCCTCCATCCTTTCTTGGGTCTAAGTCAGATGAAAACCCTCAGGAATTCCTAGATCAGGTTCAGAAGGTGACTGATATCATGGGGGTGACTACTTTTGAGAGTGCTGAGCTAGTTGTATATCAGTTGTAGGATGTGGCTCATACTTGGTTCAAGCAGTAGAAGTCAGAAAGGGCAGATAATGCAGGGCCTATAGAATGGGATGAATTTATCACTGCATTCTTAGAGAGGTTCTTTCCCCTAGAGCTTAGAGAAGCTAAAGTGCTAGAGTTCATCAACCTCAGGTAGGGTACCATGATGGTGAAATAGTATTCTCTTAAGTTTACTCAATTAGCCAGATATGCCCCTCATATGGTTACAGACAGTAGGGCCAAGATGAGTAAGTTTGTCTTAGGGGTAAATGATAGCGTGGTTAATGAGTGTAGATCTGCCATGCTGAATAGTGACATGACTTTAGCCAGATTTATGACCCATACTCAGCAGATAGAAGAGCAAAAGATTAAGATAAAGGAAAAACAAAATAAGAAGGCAAGGATAGGTAGTTTCAGCTTTGCTCAGTCTAAGTCGAGGGGTGGTAGTCGTTCTCAGTAATTCATAAGCTTTCAGTCCCAGCTCCATCTTTAGCTAGTGCACTAGTACCCAAGTTTGGAAATGACAGTCGTGATGGGTCTCCAAGATCGGAGGCCCAAGGTAGTCAGAGCAAGAGTCTTACCTATCCGCTTTGCGAAGAGTGTGGTAAGAATCACCTAGGTATATGTAGAGCAGGCAGTGAGGTATGTTATGGATGTGGTAAGCTAGGCCACAAGCTGTGGGAATATAGAGTAAGGGCTCAGAAGGGAAAATATTTGCGCCAGCAGGGCGTCACTTCCAGTACCACTAGTGGTCAGCGTTAGGATAGGTTTTACGCTCTTCAAACTCACCATGATCAAGGAAATTCCCCCGACATAGATTCGGGTATGTTTTAGGTGCTTCATACTCATGATATGCATTGTTAGACTTCTTTCTCTTATTTTAGCTTAAGATTTTTAGCATGAGTTATTCAGTCATGAATCAGTCCGTGGATGCCCTATGCATCACCCCTGTATCTCAGTAAGGTGAGCGTTCGTAGAGGGACATAGTGTCCTAAGGGGGAGATACCCCATTATTCCCCAATGCTCTTATGTCTTAAATTAAGTTTCTCTTCATATAAAGAATCTAGTTTAGAGTAGAGGGTACTCATAAGTTAGCCCTTAAGTTCAAATCTCAGTCGTGAGCCATGTATTTAAGGGCTTAGTTCAGTTCACGAAACTCAGTTTATGTGTCATGTTTCAGTCCTAGTCATGTTCTTAGGTTCTCATTCATGCATACTTCTAGCATAATCATGGGGTCATCGGTGCTTTTCAGTCATGTAATAGTTTTCCTAAATTTACTTAGTTCCCTATTCAAATTACCATTACAAACTTGGTACTAAGTACCCTTGCATATTAAGCCATGCATTCATATATTAGTTCAGGCATGCAATTATGTATTAGACATGCATTCTCACTACGACAAACTCAGTTCATCAGAATATTAAGTCATCTATTCACGAGTCAATTATCAGTCATGCATCAGATATGCATGAATTCAGCTTATCAGTCATGCATCAGATATGCATGTTCAGTATGTTATATTTAGCTCTTCAGTCATGTCAGTCATGAGATCATGTTTCAGTTATTCAGGTTCAGTATGTACGTCAGTTTATGTTCTTCCTGTCACTCTCAGTCTCATTCGAGGACGAATATTCTCAAATGGGAGATATTGTAATACCCATACTTTTCCTAGCTTGAATTCCTCCCCCCAAAATGTTAGAAATTTTCTTTAAAAGATGAATCCATTTTTATAGATATGTTATTTTCAAGATTTTCACTCTTTGTCATGTGGAAAATTCAATAAGCTTTCCATTGATACCAAATTAACCCAAATCTAACACCCGGGCGAAGAGTTAGAGCTTTTGTAGTGAGACAGCATATCACCTGAGCCTTCAGTATGTCGCAGAGATAAATCAAATGGCAATTGTCAATTTCCAGTGTTGCTCCGTGATAGTGGTACGTCGCGCCAAACTTCCAGGTTGTAAACAAGGTAGCAACGCGATAGTTCTGCATCGCGCCACCGTGTAATTTTCCATTTGTCACTTTCTAGTGACTTGGCGCGATAGTGGCGCGTCGCGCCAAGGATGAAAATTGGAAAATTTTCTCAGAAATTAAAGACGTGTCCTAGGGTTAAAAGGGTCGATTTCCCACCATATATAAGCCTTATAACACGAGATTTGGCCATAATTCAACAGCTTATACTCAATTACTCTCAAAAACTCTCAAGAACAAGCCCTAGGGTTTACATAGAAGGTTCAATTCCAAGGGAATTCACCATCAAATTTCAAGAATCTCTCCTTCAATCTTTGTAGAATCACAAGATAAGGTATGCGTAGATTTCATTCATGGACTCATTTCGTCCATGAAGTTCAAGAATCTCTTTTCTAAATTCAAGTTATGGATTTTTTTAATGAATTTCATGACTGGATTGCTCTTATTCATGTTGATAATGGCTAATTGCATTCTAATCCATGTTTGGTGATAAATTGCATATGTAATCGATTAGTAATGATGTATATTCATGTAAACCTAGGATTAAAACCCTTGGATGATGAAATTAGAGATGAATCATGATGTTTGATTGTTGTATAATGTTGTTTACACATTCTATGCCTATTATGTGTATGATTAAATGCCTAGATGAAGGAACAATGTCCAACTAGTATGATATCATAAAATCCCCATGTATGTACAAGCTTATGCATATCACATGTTTGATGAAGTGCTTCAATATATGAATTATGAATTTTGTTGTTGGTCATGTGTTCAAGTAAGCCATGCTATGTCAATTTTTTCTCATCGAGTCCTGGCGGTACTTGTACCCGAACATTTAGCTGTGTGCCTAGAGTCATGTCATGTTTTCACAATCTCCTCAGTCAAGCTATGATCCATAGAATTCAGTCATGTGACTCAGTAAATCTCAAAAATCTCATGAACTCAGTACTCAATAAGATCAGTAATCTCATGAACTCAGTCAGTTATCAGATATCAATAGTATTCTATCTGTCGACGAAATTCAGTAAACTCAGTCCATGTACAGTCAGCCAATCAGTTCAGTTTAGTGTTTCTCAGATGGGAGTAGGATTCAACACCGAGCGAACCTAGGGATGGGGACTTACCCGATAGACAGGATTGAGATCCCTAGAAGCAATCCCTAAGTTCCAGAACTACGTAGCCAATGTAGGTATAAGATGTCACCCGTTAGATAGGACTGACATACTCAGGGATCACCCGTTAGCGCATTTAAATGTATAGGTCTGATCCCAGGGGTCACCCGCTAGATTAGGACTGACTCCATAATAGTTATCTTTACCAGTGGCGCAGTGCTGACACCCTTCCAATTGGGGTTACAGGTTGGACCCCAGTTAGCTTAGTATGGGGCATGTCGGTTAGATGAATTCATTCTACATCAGGACTGTCAGATACAGTTAATTCAACTCAGTAATACAGATTTAGAACTGACAGATACAGTCAATCCTTTTCATTATAAATAGACTATGAGATCACCCATTAGATAGGACTGATCTCAATTATGGTCAATCAGTAGCAACATAACCAAATTCAGAGATCACCCGCTAGGTAGAACTAATCTAAGACTAAGTCAAATCTTATTTATTATTAGTATACTTAGAGATCCCCCACTAGATAGGGCTGATCTCAGATTCAATTACTCAGATACAATATGAAACTCAGCTAGTTCCATCAGATTCAGGACTGTTAGACACAGTCACTCATGTTATCAGTTATCAGAACATATGTAATCATTCTTCAGCTTCAGGACTGTAAAATACAGTCAACCAGACCATTTCTTCATAATCAGAACTGTTAGACACAGTTATCCATGTATCAATAACATAGTATCAGTCCCTTAGTATTTAGTAATATAGTATTCAGTCCCAATATGAGCTCAATTATAGTTACGTAGTCATGTATGTATTCTCATGTTCATGTAGTCAGTCAGTTATATTTGTTCATGCATATGAATCCCATGCATTTAGCCTACCTCACTTACATACTGGTACATTCAAAGTACTGAAGCATTCACGCTATGGTGTCTTATACCATAGGTTTAGAGGCACGAGCTCCAGATCAATAGTAGATTCCAGTCTCAACAGTCAGAGTTAGAAGTGAGTCCTCATCTTTGGAGGACATGACGATTACATTACTATTTCAGTTTCTAATTTATTTTAGTAGATGGAGTTAGTTGGGGACATGTCCCATCAACTCCTTATTCAGACAGTTTAAAGGCTTTCAGACTATAGCATGTCAGACAGTTATTTCAGATTTATTTTGGTATTGTTAAATCGCTTTCATACATTCTTTAATCAGATGTTTATCCTGTTTGAACCTTATGGCCTTTCAGTTCATGTTTCTGTATTTACAATATTATTACCTTTATTCATTTCTCAATTTACAGATATCAGTCATGGGTTAGCTTGTGATCCTTTGGGGTCATGGGCACCGTATACCTTTCCGGGTACCAGATTCGGGGCGTTACAATTTCCTTCCCAAAATTTATCTGGATTCAAATATTGAGTTGTTTTAATTCATTGTTCAAGGTTCTCCGTTCAAGGATTTCGAGTTCAGACTTTATATCGCACTATTATCAACAAAAAGTTCATTTTTGTGAGGTAAAATTCTTAACTCTACTCGTTTTTATTATTTCAACGTGGTTGATGATGTGATTAGTGGTTTATTTTGAAGTGTATGTGAGCTTTTATAATTATCATGGCTTGATTGATTGATTTTATATTGAAATTATTTAATCATTGATTAAGGATAGAATCGGGGAGAGATGGATCTTAAAAACGTGAATATGGATTAATTTGATTTATTATTGATGGTTTGATTCGGAACGAGTGTTGATGTTTGTCAAATCCGATAGTATCATGTTTTAGGCCAAAATAAATAGGAAAATCTTAGGTTGGGTAGGCTTGTTGTAGGAATCAATATTGTTGGGTGATTAACTGTTTATTGAATGATTTTGTTGCACAGAGTTGAATTGTATTTATTTTGCCAGGAAATGCCCCGAGGAAATTATATTTATTCATCGGGAAATGCCCCGAAGTATTATTTATGCGAAGGATGTTCGTGATCAAGACCCGGAACATCGGGTGGAGCTTAGCCTAGGATTAGCTTAGAATTGAATTTAAATTTTTTGCATATTTCTATTTTTCAACTGTATAATTCTAAATGTACATTATTTTATTTTGAATTTTTGTTTGGTTTGCTTGTTTGTTTTATTGGTTTATATATTTCATAGTGCCGTACTAGCCAATATACTTCACGAAGCGACCGTGGTCATACCACAGGACTGAGGGGTGCCTAACACCTCCCCCTCGGTCAAAAGAATTTCTTAACCAGAATCTCTATTTGCAAATCAGTTTGTAGCGTCAAACCATTTTGAAAAGGGATTTCCAAAGGTGACTTGGCACATCCGATTTATGTAAAGTGGCAACTCTAAATTTAATTGTAAAATTTTTTTTCGAAACAAAATTTTCATCTTTTTTCCCTTAATAATAAAACCCTTTCAAACTTAAAGTCCTGTCTTTTTGGTAATAAAGGGGTGTGACATTTCTGGCGACTCTGCTGGGGAGCTTTCAGAATTCGAGTTTATTTTTTAAGTTGTATCGACTTAGTTTGACACTATAGGTGTATAGATTCCTTATCATTTATGTTATCATTTTTGTCATTATTTTATCATTATTGAGTGCCTACGTGCTATGTGTTTACACTTTTTCTCTTATGCGTTACCGTTTTATATCTGTCATCATTTATATAACCCGAGTTATTTTTTCGCAACAACTCCCGTAGTTCACGTTGTGTACACGACCTCTAGTTGAGTCACCCTTATTTTAGGAGGGGGAGCTGTCGGCTGGTATGAAGTGGGTGAAAAGCTATCGCAGCCACTATCGACCATATGCTCCTCCGAACAACCTTGTTAGTGAACCCCAACGCAGGTCCGCCTTTAGGTCATGCTTATCTGCATCATATTGAGACCTAGTGGGATTCACTTGGTCCTTTGTAGGAGACTTATCCTAAAGCATCCCTGCATGCTAATTATTGCATCTTTGAGGGCAACAGGGTCATTTGACGAACTGATTTGGGGAAAAGCATGTGCTAGAATTAAAGAAAAGTGTGTAGGCAAGGAAAAATTAAAAAAAAAAAAGAAAAAAAGGAAAAAAAAAAGAAAAAGAGTTTTGTAGTTTTTAGAATTCCTTATGGATTTTGTTTTTTCACAATCCAAAAATTCAAAAAAGTCTTTTACCTTTTGCACTCATTTCTCATAAGTAAAAACATCAAAAAGTTTTTTTCTTTTTAATCCTTTAGTAAGCATTCATAATTCAAAAAAATTTTAAAAAAAATTTCAATAGTAGCTTTTTATAAAAGAAAAATTCAAAAAGATGATAGAAGTTTTTTACAATGAAAATACCAAAAAGATTTTCCTTTTATAGTTGTTGGTGTCATTTTTGTGTGAAGTATCAAATTGAAAACTCAAAAAAAGATTTTTATTGACGTTTTTTCATTTTATTTTTATCATCTGTTTGTGGTCGTGTCTCTCAAGTTCGGGTTTAGTCGGTTATTTAATCCTTAATTGTTCAATCTGAATGAACTATGCATACCTGATTATTATCCGTCGGGCCGAGATACGCAGGCAACCCTTTGGTGGGTCCGATAATATTTTATTTTGGTCACTGTCTTAGTCCTGGCATAGTGTCTTTCTCTTTTTAGTCTAGTGTCGTTGGTTAATCTTGGCCAAGTAGGCTGATTGCACTTAGTGGTACCATTTGTTTTAATTTGAGTTATAAATTGGTTTGTCCCTTTGTTTCCATGACACCTGTCCGCGTCAAAATTCCAAGGTTCGGAAATTTTTACCCTCTTATCGAATGTTAAATCGTAAGTCTTGTATGTTGTTACAGGATGGATCCGTCTCCGAGGTCTAGAGTCCTGATGGTTTCTAAAGTTCCCAAAAAGTTAATCAAGTGGTGGGACATGTTCAACTACTCTGAAAAGCATGAGTTAACAAATAAGTTAGGCACTCTCACTTCTCTCCTATCTATATGCCCAGTCAAGACTATATCAAGGCCATATTGACTTTTTGGGATCCAACTTATTTGGTGTTTAGGTTCGGGTGTTGTGAAATGACGCCTACTCTGGCAAAAATATCTGGTTTATTTAAATTGTCTTACATTAAAAAACTGATGATTCGAGCACGGGTCATTCTACCACAAGGTTTCTATACAATTATGGATTGAAGGTTAATAACCATCTGGGATGCCTTAACCAATCTTGGGTCTCCTTCGATTTCTTGTATGCTCAGTTTGGCCCCCCAGACGGTTTTGATTATTTTTGGGATTAATTTTATACAACTAAAAAGAATTGGGAGAAATTTCATGTTGAGGTCTTCACCCTTACTTTGTTGCACTTTAGTATTCCCCTTGAAAGAAAGGCGTATTAATACTCGTTTGAAATCTATAGTGAATGCCTTATTTCACAAGGATAAGAGAGACAAGGTCACTATCATACTTATGATCTTAGTGGAGATATATAAATCTTTGATCGAGGTAAAAGGGGGTATGGGATTTTTCGAGAGAAGCAACCTGGTATTGCAACTATGGATGATGGAGAATTTGCACGCTTCTTCTTTGATTGAACCAGAAGTGGTTGACCGTTGTTTGCCCAGTCGAGTGGAAACCATGGAACATAGAATGCACTTTATTAAATTCTCATTACCTGTGGGAGTCGATGCTTGGGTTGAATTCCTTGAATCAAGAACAGATGACAATATACTGTGGACCTATCTATGGCTCCACCCAAAAATAATTATGGTTGGATGTAGCATACAACTCCTTCTTGTTTTAATTGGGCTCAATTGTACCTGACCATACACTCCCCTTAAGGAAATATGCCAGTTGGGTAGATTGCAAGATGTTTCACCTATAATGGACCTCCAATAAGATGTTGAGTGCTTTAGAGATCAAGCTAGGGGTGACATTAAATATGAGCAGTGCTGGCATAACGCAATGTGGAAGGACATGTATACTCTCAAGGTAGGTTCAGATAATCCAGGATACACTCAAAGGTATGGGATCTGGGTACGATCCATGCCTCGGGGTGTTAGTAGGCCATTACCATCACAACTTAGAGGGAGAATGCGGGAAGCATGCATAGTTTATGACCATGAGGGTGAAGATACGGGGGCCAAAGTAGAGTTGTTGAGGGTTTAGTTTCAGGTTTGGTCACAACTGTGGAAGGGTATTAGAAAAATCTTTTCAGGTGTACTCCCCAAGAGGCAGGAACACTTGCCAGAAGCTTTCTCCCAAATATCAAAGTGTCATCGCAGGATATGTTACAAAGTTTGAGTGGGAGAGTGAGAACTTCATAGAAAATTCTATCTTAGCCAAGGTCATCACGCAGCGCAATAGTTTGAAGGGGAACTTCCTATCTTTTATTTAGTTTGAGTCCTTTATTTTTCTGTCTTTGTATTGTTGTGTCTTTGTTAGGTCGGTGTCAATTTTTTTCAACATTGGAATCTTTATTATGAGTGTTATGCATGTTGTCCTATTGGTCTAGAGTGTTGTTCAGTCTTTGTGGATTAGTATTAAGGTTGTCTTAAATTCGAAGTCTGTATTAGTTGTTTCTTCTATGAAAATGTAGTGATGTTGCATTGTTCTTTCTTTTCATTTGTTTTTTGTCATTAAAAAAAAATCAAAAATAAAAAAATAATCAAACTTTGTGCTTACATCCCGAACTACACAAGATCTGATTCATATGCAATATGATACGTAGACAGCCTACTTTTAGGTTCGATCAAATCATTTTGTTTCTTTGTTTTCCTTTTCCCTTTTTGAAGAAATCAAAACCCATAAAGAATGATTAAAAAGAAAGAATAGTGAGAGAAGAAAAGAGAAAGAGAGGAGACTTATACAAAGAAAGGAAAAGCGAGGGCGAACGAACGAGAAAAGCAAAATGCAAGTAGGTGTAAGAAGAAGCAAGTGTAAAAAAAAGATCAAGATGATGTTAAAATAACCTCATTACCCTTGAAGACAGGTACAAATATGAATGAATCTAGGATAACATACAATGTGATTACCATGTTTGTTGTGTGACCTAATCCTAACGAGTTTTGTATTAGATGAGGATGTTCTTTTAGATAGAAGGTGGTTGGTTTGTAGCACTTTGGCGGCTCATTCTTATTTCACAAGGTCGAAAGCAAAGCTTGCCATGGCTGACAGGGAAATTGAAAACTCTCTCATTAACCCAGATCAGGTTCCTAGAGAAGGGGGTTTAGAACATAATGATGAGATATTAAAACTCAAACAATAACTGACAGATCTACATCGAGCATGGGCTAGTGGCATGCTTTCTCCTCCATTCCTTGATGATCTTGGGAACATTTCCAATCGCTCGCCTCTCTCCTAGGTGTAATTTTCTGCTCCTACTGATACACCTCAATATGCACTAGGTTTTACTCTGCATCAGTACTATCCTGGCACTTCTAGTGTTCCCTTGGCAGTTCTCCAACCAAGCCCCACTACTCATCCAGTACCACCTGTGGCACTTGTGTTTGTGGCTCCACCACCACCTAAAGTTTCTACTTATGTTGCGCGTCCAACAATCATGCTCTCTCGGTCTACTAGTGAACCAGTGTTTAGAATACCAGAGGATCAACATCATACTACGGAGCCTACCTTGAATATGAATGATCCATATTATTACAATCAGTCTCCTGTATTTCTATTTGATACAGAGAATCCTGTTGCAATCGAAGAATAGGAAGGCATAACATAGAAATGAAAGAGTTTGGAACAAACCTTGAGAACCTACAGGGACTTGAGGGTTATAACAGTGTTTCCTATGAAGATCTATGCATGTTTCCAGGCATTAACCTTCCTCTTGGCTTTAAGACACTGAAATTTGAGAAGTATGATGAACATGGCAATCCTGTGCGCATTTGAGATGTTATTGTAACCAACTAAGGGGTGCAGGAGGAAAAGAAGAGTTACTCATGGCTTACTTTGGTGAAAGTCTTTTCGGTATGGCTTCAGAATGGTTTGTTGATTAGGACATCAACAAGTGGAATAGCTAGGATGACCTGGCTAATGAATTTTTACAATAACTCCAATATAATGTGGATTTGATTCCTGATAGGAATTCCCTCACAAATATGAAGAAGAAGAAGAAGAAAAAGATTACTGAGAGCTTGAAAAAGATTACTAAGAGCTTCAAGGAGTATGTTATAAGATGGCATGAATAGGCCACTACAGAAAAACCCTCGATGAAAGAGAGTAAACTGTTAGAAGTCTTCATTCAGGCACAGGATGAAACCTATTATCAACACTTGCTTCCGGAAATGGGTAAATCATTTATTGAAGTCATCAAAATGAGAGAAATGATAGAAGATGTTGTCAAAACTGGATGAATTGTAAGCTTTTCTGCATTGAAATCTACTACCCAAGCTATTCAGGGTGGGTTAGGAACTTTTAGAGAAAAGAAGAGAAAAAAAGATGTAGCAGCTGTTGTAGCGGAACTGCATGCATACCTGAAAAGATCACCTCATCATTACCCTCAATCTTAAGCCTTAGTCTATACCCAAGCTTCATATATTCCCCCCAATATTACTGCCCTCCACAAAACCTATCGTACTCTATTTCACCACCTCCATGCCTAGTATATAGTACACAACCATATGTTCAAACCTATTCTTACCTATAATGGCATGCACCAGCTCTTCGAAATCATCCCCATCTCCACAAAACTATCAAAGACCTGCCAAATCCAGTTTTCAACCTAGTCCCGAGTATAAGAAATAAAGGGTGATTAAGAATTATTTCACACCTATCGAAGAGCCATACACTAGTTTATTTCAGAGGCTGAGAGACTTAAAGGTGTTGATCCTGATTGAAGAAAAGCTTTCAAATTTACCTCTAAGGAATCTTAACTATTCTCTGAGATGTGCGCATTGTTTTGATATACAGGGGTATGATACGAAAAAATATTGGTATCTGAAGAAAGCAATCCAGGATCTGATCGACATGAATCAAATTTTGGTACAAGCTCCGGAGGTTCCAAACATCTATCAAAATCCATTATCGGTACATGCTAAAATGAATATGTTGGAGTTGATATATGAAGGTAAAAAGTTCATGGTGTCTCACAAACAAATTGTTAGGATCCTATCTAATGAGGAGAAATTGGTAAATGTTACGGATTCAATGAAAGCAATGTCTTTGATCCCAAATGAGATAGTAGAAGAGAAAATTCAAGGAAATAAGAAGAAACTAGTGCTAATTGTTAAAGGAGTGGGGGAAACTGTTGGTCTGAGTCCGAGTAAGCCATAATTAAAGGTATTAAGAGCCCCAAGCAAGCTTATTTTAACTATGAAAGGGGTACTTGCAACACCTATTATCATGAATCCAGTAACATAACTCCCGCTGAGCGACACCAAAAGAGTCCCTTGGAATTATAAGCAACCTGTAATGACTTATCAAGGGAAGGAAATTGTGGATGAGGTGAATGAAGTAGAGGGTTTGACTCGTTCAGAAAGGTATTTTATTCTAGAAGGTTTAAGGAAGTCTAAACCAGTGGTAATTGGCTTGTTGTCTCTCAAAAAACCCATTACCGAGAAAGAAGTTGAAGAGTTTTGAAAAAGATAAAAGTGTCTGAATACTTAATCATAGATCAATTGAGGAATACTCCAGCTCAAATCTCCCTTCTTTCTTTGATGTTGCATTCTGATGAACATCGCAATGCTATGCTGAAGGTGTTAAATGAAACTTATGTCCCTAGAGAAATTACGGTGAATCAACAGGAGAAAATTATCCAAAAAATCTTTGAGGTAAATAGGATTATCTTTTGTGATGACGAATTGCCTATGGAAGGTATGGGGCATTATCGGGGCCTTTACATTACTGTGAAGTATGAATACTTCTATGTCACTTGTGTCATGATTGATGGAGGGTCTGGTGTAAATATTTGTCCTCTATCTACTTTGAAAAAGTTGAATATCAGTATTGAGAGGATTCAACCCAACAATGTATGTGTCAAAGATTTTGATGGAGTGAAAACAAATTCCATTGGTGAATATGAGCTAATGTTGACTATAGGGCCTGCCAAATTTGCCATAGAGTTTTAAGTGTTGAATATCAACGCCTCTTACAGTTTGTTGTTGGGAAGACCATGTGTTCATAAGGCTAGGGCCGTCGAATCTACGTTGAACCAGATGATCAAGTTTGAACACGATAAGTAGGAGGTGATCGTTCATGATGATGAGGATTTATCCATCTACAAAGACTCGCCCATGCCTTTTGTCGAAGAAAATAGTGCAGAGGGGGACATTGGTTTATCAATCTTTTAATACAGTGTTCGTGGATCATATTTGTGAAGGACATGTTAAGCCAGGGCCACAGTTATCTCCTGCTTTTATCATGATGGTTAATGAGATGTTGAAATACGGCTTTGATCCAGGAAAGGGTTTAGGAGTATCTTTTCTTGGTATAGCTCTTCCAATATGTCCAAGTAAGAACTTTGGTAGTTTTGGTTTAGGGTTCAAACCTATAGTTGAAGACTGGAAAAAGGCCAAGAAGCAAAAAAAGGAAACATGGTCAGTCCCCCGCCCAGTGCCACTACTCAGTGAGTTATTTGTCAAAAGCAGTGTTATCAAGCCCATACAGGAGGTGGAAGCTGAGTTAGTTGATGATTTCCAAAACCTGTTCGTTGAAGATAATAGGGTTGAATTGGGAAATCACTCCTTTCTCCATCAGAAGGGAGTTTTGGTAGCTTATTTTGTTTTTCTTTCTATTATCCGAGTTATTTTAGGGTTTTAATTCAGGATCTGTCTTATTTATATTTTTTTGTTGTTGCTGATGTCTAAACCCTCCTATCGTTCCTTGTAATGAAATGCAATGTCCCTTTTGTTTTGTCTCTGATATGTTTCATTTGCCCTTTATTTATACTGTTCTTTTTATGCTGATTCAAGTGATATGACATGCATGCAGAATTTTTAGCCTGATCTTAAAATCCAATCTAATCAAGATATAATGAAGCAGGAGGTGGAATATGATGAAGAAGAGGCATTGGAAGAAATAAGCACAGAGTTGCAATAGTTTGAAGCCAAATTGAATCCTAATTTGAATGAAACTGAGTCAATTAATCTTGGAGATCAGAAAGATGTTAGGGAAACTAAAATGAGTGACATTCTTTGCCACAATTAAAATAAGGGATGATCCAAGAATTAATTGATTATAAAGAAGTCTTTACGTAGTCTTATGCTGATATGCCAGGTTTAAGCACCGAGTTAGTGGTCCACAAGTTACCGACTGACCCTGTGACCCCCCTTGTCAAACAAAAGCTGAGAAAATTTAGAATTAAAGTAAGCATGAAAATCAAACAGGAAATCATGAAACAGATCAAAGCTAAGGTCATTAGAGTTGCTAGTTATCCTAATTAGTTATTCAATGTTGTTCCTGTCCCAGAGAAAGACTACAAGGTTTGAGTGTGTATCAATTATCGTGATTTGAAAATGGGAAAGCCTGAAGGATGACTTGTCACTACCCAGCATTCATATTCTATTGGATAATTGTGTTAAACATGAGGTTGCTTCTTTTATGGATTGTTATGGGTTCCACCAAATAGTTATAGATGTTGATGACGTAAAAAAGATATATTTTATCACACCGTGGGGAACTTATTATTATTGAGTGATTCCATTTGGTCTGGAGAATGCTGGAGCAACATACATGAGGGCAATAACCACTATGTTTCATGATATGATCCATAGGGAAATTGAAGTCTATGTAGATGATGTGATTATTAAGTCCAAAAATCAAGCTGATCATGTTAAAGATCTAAGGAAGTTCTTTGAGAGGCTTCGTAGGTATAGTCTCAAACTCAATTAGGCAAAATGTGTATTTGGAGTTCTATTTGGGAAGTTGTTGGGGTTCATGGTCAGTCGTTGAGGTATTGAATTAGATCCTTCAAAGATCAAGACAATTCAGGATTTGCCGTCACCTAAGAATAGAACAGAGGTGATGAGTTTGCTTGGTAGGCTGAACTTTATTAGTAGATTTATTGCTCAACTCACCATCACTTGTGAACCCATTTTCAAGTTGCTGAAAAAGAGTGCCGCTATTGAACGGACTAACAAATGTCAGGAGGCGTTCTACCAAATTAAGAGATATCTTTAAAATCTATTTGTGTTGGTACCACTAAGCCCGGTAGGCCTTTGATTTTGTACTTATCAGTTATGGATAAATCCTTTGGTTGTGTGTTGGATCAACATGATGTCATAGGGAAAAAAAGCAAGTCATCTATTATCTTAGTAAGAATTTCACGATGTATGAATCCAAGTACACTCTTTTTGAAAGAACGTGTTGAGCCCTAACTTGGGGAGCACAAAAGTTGAAGCATTATCTTTCATCCTACACTATTTACCTCATCTCCCTTATGGATCCTTTAAAGTATATCTTTCAAAAGCCTATGCCAACAGGTCGACTTACAAAAGGTAAATATTTCTTACTGAGTTTGAAATCGTATATGTGACTCAAACCACCATGAAAGCTCAAGCGTTGGCAGATTATCTTGTTGAGAATCCTATTGATGAAGAATATGAGCCATTGAATACATATTTTCTTGATAAAGAAGTGTTGTGTATTGATGAAGTCACTATAGATGCAGATCCAGATTGGAGGTTGTTCTTTGATGGAGCCGTGAACATGAAAGGAGTCGAAATAGGTGCAGTTCTTATCTCTGAATTGGGGCAATATTTTTTAATAACTAGACAAATTCGATTTTATTGTACCAACAACATGGCGGACTATGAAGCTTGCATTTTGGGGCTAAGGATAGCTATTGACATGGGAGTTCAGGAATTATTAGTGTTGGGGGACTCAGATTTTCTTGTCCATCAGATTCATGGAGATTGGGAGACACGGGATTTTAAGCTCATACCATATCGACAATGCTTGCAAGATATATGTCAATGGTTTGTGTCAATAAAATTTTGACATATTCCTAGAATGTACAATGAGATTGCTGATGCATTAGCCACTTTGTCTTCGATGCTCCAACATCCTGACAACGTTTACATCGATCCACTGCATATACAAAGTCGTGATAAACATACTTATTATAATACGGTTGAAGAAGATCTTGACGGCGAGCCTTGGTTCTTTGATATCAAGCGATACATTCAGTAGGGAGGATATCCAACACATGCCACCAGTGATCAAAAGAAGACTATTCGGCGTTTGGCCAATGAATTTTTTTTATAGTGTGGGAATCTTGTACAAGAAAACCCCTGATCTGGGACTTTTGAGGCGTTTAGATGCAAAAGAAGCTTCGACAATCATGGGTGAAATATATTTCAGAGTATGTGGCCCACATATGAATGGTTATGTCTTGTCAAAGAAGATACTTCAAGCAGGTTATTTTTGACTTACTATGGAGAGGGATTCTTTTTATTTTGTTTGAAAATTCCATCAATGTCAGGTACACGGTAATCTAATACATTCTCCTCCTATTGAGTTACATGAAATGTCTGCTTTATGGATTTTTGTAACTTAAGAGATGGACGTGATTGGACCGATTGAACCAAAAGCATCAAACGGAAATTGATTTATTTTGGTAGCCATTGATTACTTTACAAAGTAGGTAGAAGCAACAACTTTTAAGTCAGTAACAAAAAAGGCGGTGGTAGATTTTGTTTATGCTAACATCATTTGTAGATTTGGTATTCCAAAGGTGATCATTACGGATAATACTACCAACCTCAATAGCCATCTGATGCAAGAGGTGTGTTAACAGTTCAAGATTGCACATCGAAATTCCACTCCATATCATCTAAAGGCAAATGGCGTCGTTAAAGCTGCCAATAAGAATATCAAGAAGATCCTGCGAAAAATGGTACAAAGGTCTAGACAATGGCATGAGAAGTTTCCTTTTGCATTGCTAGAATATCGTACTACTGTTCGCACTTCAATAGGGGCAACTCTATGTTTGTTAGTGTACGGGACGAAAGCAGTCATACCTACTGAAGTGGAAATTCCATCCCTTCGAGTCATTGTGGAAGTAGATGTTGATGATGATCAATGGGTTTAACCCCGATTGGAGCAGTTGAGCTTGATTGATGAAAAAGATTTACATCAGTGTGTCCTGGCCAATTGTATCAAAAGAGAATAGCCCGAATAGTAAGGTGTATCCTAGGCATTTTGAAGTCGGGCAATTAGTACGGAAGCGCATACTCCCTCAACAGATTGAAGCTAAAGGCAAGTTTTCCCCAAATTGGTAAGGACCCTTCATCGTAAAAAAAGTGTTACCCAGTGGAGCTTTATATTTGACAGATGTAGAAGGAAAAGTGGCTGAAATGTCTATCAATGCTGATGCAGTTAAAATATATTATGTATGATCTTTATCCTCAATTATTTCTATTGCATGTTAGTACTAGCATTTTTAAGGTTGATATGATGAAGGCATTTTATTCTGATATCCCAATATTGTGTCATCCTTTGTTTACCCTTTTGAGGATTGGTCATTATTTTATTTCGTATCCCTCTTTTGGAATAAAAACAAAGTCAAAAAAGATAAGAGTGTCAAGAAAAGAAGAATTAAAAGATGTAAATAAAAAGAAAAAAGACAAAAGAGAAAAAAGAAGAAAAAGAAAGCAAAGGAAGAAAGAAGAAAAAAAAGAAAAAAAAAAAAGAAAAAATCAACTCAAAACAAAGAACAAGTTGCCTGAACTACGTTTGACCAGATTCTCCTTTCTCGGGAGTAAGACATGTAGGCAGCCTTGCTTTGGGTTTGGTCCAACCAACTAAACAATTTAGAATTTCCCAGTCAGAAGAAACTGGGGCATGAGTTAATCTTTGTCGTTTGAGTCGATTCCAAAAGTTGTAAGTCCCACCCCACTTCAGATGTCGTTTGAGCCTTAGGCCATTCTTTCTTTCTGACCCTGTCCAAAAGCCAAGTTGCAACCAAAGAAAGACCTTCAGATCAATCTTCAATAATGTTAAGGCTAAACATGCGATGGATATATGACAATGGTTTTGACATTATATTTTTTGCATCATCATGGGGAAATATAAGAAATGAAGATCAGAGAGTCTTATTGGTGAAAACTCTCACGAGCACAGTAAGGTGAGGGTAAGGTTAAAGAAATAAAACTTAGAGAGTCTTATTGGTGAAAACCCTCATGGGTACTGTAAGATGATGGTAAGTTGAGAGAAATAAAAAATGAGAGTCTTATTGGTGAAAATCCTTATGGTCACCATAAGGCGATGGTGAGTTTGAGAGAAATAAAAAAGAGGGAGGCTTATTGGCGAAAACCCTTTAGGGTGCTACTAGTCGAATGAGGTATATGAGTTTTGTAGGTTTGAAAAAGCAACTCAGTTTTAACAAGTGGTAAAGTTTGGGTAGGAAGATCAGGCAGTTTAATAAAAAATGCATGTCATAATCATTGGAGTTGGCTGCAGTATTCAAATAAGTTTTCTTTTTCCATTTTTGAAAAAGGGACATTGTCTTTTTCTTTCTTTTACACATTCATATATTTTGTCTTTTATGTTATTTATCCAAATTAGAAAATCACCATCATGTCTTTACATTTTGAGTCAAGTCTATATCAAAACAAGTGAGAAAGGATTTCAAAACTTTCTACCACTCTCCTCAATTGCATAGAATAAAGTAGGACCAGCACATGAAAGAAACATGGTCATAAGTCGAAACAAAACAAAGGAAGTTTATCAACCAACAGGTTGCTGAATTTATGGAAATGACGGATGCAAAAGGTGTATGTCGGAGACATGGTAAAATAAAATTCAATGCTTGAATTAAAGCCACTACCCTTAATCTGTGTTTGGATCAATGGCGCAATAAAGCATGGACAAGTTCCAGCAATCTGAAATAAAATGAAGGGAATGAACACTGGAGCAGGTGCTTGGAAAGCCAAGTGCTGCAAGCCACCACTAAGTTTTTATCTGACAAATTTTCTTTGTTGAAACAGAGGCAAAATTTGCTTCACTTAATTTAGCTACCTTTGGAAAAGCATATCTGTGAGTTGTTACTTTTTATGCAGGACCCTCCTGGAAAATGGGACATTACTTTCTTTGTAGGACCCTCCTGGAAAATATACTTTACTTTCTATTCAGGACCCTCCTGAAAAATGGGACTTTACTTTCTGTTCAGGACCCTCTTGGAAAATGGGACTTTATTTTCTATTCAGGATCTTTCTGGAAAATAGGACTTTACTTTCTGTTCATGACCTTTCTGAAAAATTGGACTTTATTTTCAAAAAATAGAATCTTTCCTCATAATCTTTTTTGGGATAATTTTTGTTCTAATTTTGATTTTGATTTCAAGAGACCGCTTGGAGAATAGGGTGATGAAATTGAAAGTCAGGAGCTCGCCTAGAGAATAAGATGAAGAAATTAAAAGTCAGGAGCCCGCCTAGACAATAGGGTGATGAAATTGAAAGTCAGGAGCTCCCCTGAAGAATAGGGTGAAGAAATTGAAAGTCAGGAGCCCGCTTGAAGAATAGGGTGATGAAATTAGAAGTCAGGAGTCCGCCTGAAGAATAGGGTAATGAAATTGAAAGTAAGGAGCCCGCCTAGAGAATAGGGTAAAAAAATTGAAAGTCAGGAGAATAGGGTGATAAAATTGAAAGTCAAGAGCTCTCTTGGAGAATAAGGTGATGAAATTGAAAGTCAGGAGACCGCCTGAAGAATAGGGTGATGAAATTGGAAATCAACAAATTAAAGAAATAACAACTCAGGAGCCCGCTTGGAGAACAGGGTGAAGAAATTGAAAATCAAGCAACAAGGTGAAGTAATTGAAAGCCAAGCAACAAAGTGAAAAATTGTAAGCTAGGAGCCCGCCTGGAGAATAGAGTGAAGATCATTTATCACTTTTGAAAGCATTGAAGACTCAAGTCAAGAGTCAAGAGAAGCTTTATAGATAGGATATTTGTAATTTCAGTTATTTTTCTAACTTGTAATTTTCATTTTTAATGTAATGACAGAGCCACGGATCGAAACCTCGACGGAACCTCACTAGACTCTCCAACTCGGTAAAGTCCCCCGTTTTTCAACCCTTTGAACCACATGCGACCTGATCCCACATAATCTGGGATAGGTATGATGGCCAAAATCAAGACTCAGTTGTACTCCTTCCTTTTGTTTCTTTCTTTTGAATAATGGTCGGGTCAAAATTCTATCTAGTTGTTTACTTCTTTGTCTGAAAACACTTTGTGATTATATCTAAAGAGGGGAATAATGTAGACACATAATTTTTACCCTTCCCAAAATCAACTTTTACCTATTCACGCACCTCACCCCACTAGTTGATAGTGAGGGGTCGTTTGGTGTAAGGTATAAGTTATAATAGTCCCGGATAAATTGTGGGATTATTGTATCTATGTTTGGTTGATGGGATAACTAATCTAAGGATAATTAATCTCGAGATTAATTATCCCGAGATAATTTATTCCAAACCAAACGACCCCTGACAATATACAGTGCATGAGACAAAATTCAAAGGGGAGGTTATATATATATATATATATATATATATATATATATATATATATATTCTTCTCATATACCTACTCTCCCCTAAAAATAAGGGGAGACACACGTGCACTACCCACTTCCTGTACACACTTACACTAACCACAGACACACACCCATACCCACATTTTCCGCTGGTCAACAACTTATACACACTATACTGCCATCTTTATCTATCACTCACACAACAATAATATATACACACCCACATCTCTCAACTCTCATACACACACAACGACAAAACACATCAATACACACACATAGCCATTGGAAATGCGCACACACATAATTCGCTGAAGACACACAACACTATACACACTGAGAGAAGAGAGTGACAGAGAGAGAAGAGATCAAGAGAGGAAAAAATTGAGAGAGAGAGAGTAATATTACGAGAGAAGCAGATGGATTTAAGGGTTGTCGGCGATTTTCTCGTGGAAATATGTCGGATTTTCCATCGGTAAATACTATTGTCGTTGTCCATCACCGCTCCAGCAAAACCCGCCGGCAGACAGCTCACCAGTACGGTTTCCTTCCCAAAATTTATCTGGATTCGGATATCGAGTTTGTTTTATTCATTGTTCGAGGTTCTCCATTCGAAGATTTTGAGTTCGGGCTTTATTATGCACTATTACCAATGAAAAATTTGTTCTTGTGAGGTCCAATTCTTAACTCTACTCATTTTTATTATCTCAATGTGGTTGATGATGTAATTAGTGGTGTGTTTTAAAGTGTATTTGAGCTTTTATAATTATCATGGCTTGATTGATTGATTTTATATCGAAATTAGTTAATCATTGATTAAGGACGGAATTCGGGGAGGATAGATCTTGAAAACGTGAATATGGATTAATTTAATTTATTGTTGGTGGTTTGATTCAGAACGAGTGTTGATGTTTGTCACACCCAATAGTATCATGTTTTAGGCCAAAATAAATTGGCAAATCTTAGGTTGGGTAGGCAAATTGTAGGAATCAATATTGTTGGGTGACTGAATGTTTGTTGAATGATTTTGTTGCACAGAATTGAGTTGTATTCATTTTTGTCGGGGAATGCCCCGAGAAAATTATATTTATTCATCGTAAAATGCCCCGAAGTATCATGTATGCGAAGGATATTCGTGATCAAGACCCGGAACACCGGGTGGAGCTTAGTCTAGGATTAGTTTAGAATAGAATTTACATTTTTTTCATTTTTCTATTTTTGGACTGTATAATTTGGATTATACATTATTTTGTTTTGAATTTTTGTTTAGTTTGTTTTTTTCGTTGATTTATGCATTTCATAGTGTCGTACTAACTGATATACTTCACGACGCGATTGTAATCGTTCCACGGGACTGAGGGGTGCCTAAGATCTTCTCCTCGGTCAACAGAATTCCTTAACTAGAATTTCTATTTGCGGATCAGTTTGTAGAGTCAAACTATTTTGAAAAAGGGTTTCCAAAGGTGACTTGGCACACCCGATTTATGTCAAGTGTTGACTCTGAATTTAATTGTAAGAAAATTTTCGAAATAAAATTTTTATTTTTTGTCACTTAATAATAAAACACTTTCAAACTTAAAATCCTATCTTTTTGGTAAAAAGGGGGTGTGACACCTTGATCTATCGATAGCATGATATCAACATATTTAATATATAACTGGATACATTTAGTTAGCTTTAATTTTGACTACGTATTACGTACATCACTACACAAGAGATATACATACATATATATAAATGTAAGCTTCAAACTACGTACTACGTACATCACTACATAATATACTATATATACCTATGCATAAACACACACACACACACACACTCTATCGACTATCAGGTTCTAAATGCGTACTATATACATCACATACATGAGTATATTACCCTGTAATATAATGCGACGTATTTCATAATATACTTTGATGAGTTATCGATTAATTTGATTAGATTACATTAATATTTCAATGTACAATATATTATTACTTCGATCATTTCAAATCAAGATATTCAATATGTTTGGATAGATTATGCTAGTTTTTTACTACATCATTCATCGATCACTACATGATATATATATATATATATATCAACTCTTGAATACGTACTATATACATCACATCCACAAGTATATTACCTCATAATACAACACATTCATTATATTCTGATGAATTATCGGTTATATATGTACGTTACATTATTATAGCTCCAATATCATAGTATTATTACCTGAAATGTATGATATAGATATATTCATTATACAAAGATTATGTTTAACGTAATTTAACGTATATACAACAAAAAATATATTTATTTTATATATTGAAACATAAGTAAAAGATAAAGGTTGTGTTTAGCATAATTTATTTACTTAATATATTTCTTCATTTATTTTTTAGTATAATTTTTTACAAAATTTAAGTTTAATTGATTTTATTATTATTATTATATAGGTTATGAACTACGTATGGTCCGTGTAATTAAAAAAAATAATATATATTAAAAATATATTTTATTTTACATATAATAATTAAAATATATTTTTTTATCCAAAAATGATCACTTTTATATAAATATTTTAGTTTAATTTTTAAAGAAAAGAGACCACAAGTGATCTCATTTTTTTAAAAAAAAATTATTCATAAAGCAACCACAAGTGGTCTATTTTTTAAATAATTTTCTTTATTAATTTTTTTTAAATCCAAAAGAGACCACAAGTGATCGCTTTTTAAAAATTATTTTTAATTGGGTATTTTTAAATAAAAGCAACCATAAGTGGTCACTTTTTAAATATTATTTTAGTTTAATTTTTTAAATAAAAGAGACCACAAGTGGTCGGTTAATTTTCTTTATCAAATTTTTAAATCAAAAAGAGACCACATGTGGTCGATTTTTCAAAAATATTTTAAATTTATTTTTTTAAAGAAAGGCGACTACAAGTGATCGTTTTTTTAAAATTATTTTTATTTAATTTTTTAAATAAAAGGGACCACAAGTGATTGATTTTTGTGAATAATTTTCTCTTTCAATTTTTTCTAATCAAAAAACGACCACAAGTGGTCACTTTTGCAAAATTATTTTTAATTTATTTTGTAAAGATTGCCAAAATATTTTTCTTTTTATTTTTTTAATCCAAAATCGACCATTTGTGGTCATTTTTTTTATTTTTTTAATCTAAAACGGACCAAAGGTGGTCGGTTTTTGTATAATATTTTAAATTTATTTTTTAATTAAAAGTGACCACTTGTGGTTGATTTTCACTTTCAAAAAACATAATAATTAATATAAAAAATTTTGAAATAATTATTTTATAATTTTAAAATATGAAAAATTGTAATATAATTTTATTATATTTGTTTTTAAAAAAAATTGAAAAAACGACCAAATGTGTTCACTTTTATTGCGAACACAAGCTGTGGTTGCTTGTTTGTGGTATATGGTGACTTATTTTCTAACTTGACTCCTTTTCTCTTTCTTCCTGATCATTATTTTCTGTGTATTATGCTGTCATGGATGTGCATTTAGTGCATTTGACAGTTAATTGGGCTGACTGATCATTTGATGTTTCACCGTTAACTGTTATGTCCATCTAGAATTTCTTATTCACAGTTCGTTGGTGTTCCTTAACAAATGAGTTGGTTCTAAGTTGTCCTTTCGTATGCATGAGCTAACAAAGCATATGTTAGAAAGTTGAAATTAGCTGGTGTCAGTCAAAAATTATCTTAACAACAAAAATTTAGTCCAATGTTTTTTTTTTACGTTTATTTTCGTGCTTCTTCTTTTACTTATTTCTACCTGATCTTTTTTCTGTGGTGAAACTCTTGGAAACAAAAAGGTCGAAGCTCTTGCTGAAATTGAAGTAGCAACTAAGTTAATGGAGGATAACACAAACATACAGGTTGAAAGGTGAACCCCGAAAATTCATAAAATTCCTTACAGCAGCTTTTTCTATTTGATTAACATACAACTACTACTACCCGAGACTAATGTTAAATCTATGAACTCTCTGGAAGTAGTTCTCTGATACAAACAATAGGATGCTTCTATGGCATGGTCCTCGGCTCACAAACTGCGCTGGCATTCTTTCACAGGGTTTTTTGCTTATTCTGTTGATTAAATTTCTTCAAGCATGTTTTTATGTCATTTTGTAATTCTTAATGATTTATTCCTGCGTGGTACACCAGGTTTACGTATTTCTCTTCCAGAAGCACCTTCAGCAGGGTACATGTTCGGGGAAGGTGTTTATTTTGCTGATATGTGTCACGATCCGACCCGAGCCGAGGCCTTGGCCGCGATGAGCATCCCGAACCATAAAGGCCCGGGCGCCCATCTCTATCTAGCAATCATGCACACCATTCATATATTATAAAGAAATGCGGAAAATATAATAAGACGAAAACATGGTCAATCTCTTAATTCAGTGGAATAATATGAAATTAGGTTCATAACATTCAAAACACAGGACACCAGTCTGTGAAATCTCTAACGATATAAAAATCAACATCTGTCTAAAAATTAGGACAAGGCCCCCAATCGGACCATAAACCATAGTGAAATAACAGAGTCTCATAAACCAGGCCTTCTTGAATAGAGAAGGATCAACAACTGCAAGTCTCAGATACCAAATCTACTGCTTAGCGGGACCCCAGGACTATGTCTCAGATCCTGAAATATAGGGGGTCAATACAATTGTACTGGTATGAGAAACAATCCAAAATAGCATCTTTTTATTGCACAATATAGATGAGAGCATTTCGTAAAACATTACTTATAAGATAAGTATAGCACATGGGCATAATTTAGAATTTTTGAATGCTTTCTTGAAATCAAGACTCACACTTTATCTTACTCCTGAGATAGATAGTATACCCTGCATTTCTACAATCCCACGGGCTATATGGAATCCTCCCTTGACTCGGCGGCAATCCCCCAATCCAAAGATGCCGCAAGGATTGGAGTCCTAATTACTATTCTAGTATACCAGTGTCTCAAGGACAAGTATAAATTGGCATTAACCAATCATATCACCCGAATCGGCAAACTCGGTTTCCAGCGATGAGCCCTTACACTCAAATGATTTCTTCGGGAACCATCTACCTCTCTTTAGGCCCAATTTTAGTTCTTTAAACAACATGCTTCATATACAAAATTATTCAATGCTTAAAATCTCAAGGGCATGTCATCACCGGGTATCGTCATACCCAGACTTGCAAGTCATTCATATCGTGCCAATGTTACAGCCAATCTCATTCGAATTATGCACGTGACCACCAAAGAATAATAATATCACAAGAGAGTCATCATTTTAAAATCTCAAGAAAACTTATGCAAATAACCTCTTTTTCAAGACTTAAAATATGCGGCGGTCATGTCAATTTACTCAATCACATGCAATTCTTCTTTTTAATGCAAGAATATAGTTACAGCAATGAACTCCCTCTCATCATATCATAAACCATGTCAAACACCATGATGTTGAGAAACTTAATTTAAAATCTTAATTCAAGCTTTCAAAAATCACTCACAATACAAATATACACTTTATTTTGCAACAAGCGAGGGAAATTTATTGTTCATGCTCTCAATTAAACATTCCAAACTATATATGTATATACATAAAGGGTCAAGATTTGATTACCACAAAAAGGGTTCAAAACAATACATATATTTTCATCAAAATAATTTTATAACATGCTTTTCAAAACAATATTCAAGACCCCTTAGTTTGTAACATGATTATAAATCATTACATTTGATAAAAACAATAAAATCCATGCCCATGGAGTTTGAGAATAGTCCCACATACCTTAGGTTCTTTAGTTCAAAGAATGGAACCCTAGCCTTGACTTTTTTCTTGATAATCTTGACTTAGAAGGTGAATCCCTAATCTTTGGGAGTGAAGTTAGGGTTTAGTTTTGAGGGAATTTGAGTGGTTTTTGGTATAATATGCCCTAATAACGACTAAATTTCATATTATGGCTGAGATAAGATGAAGGAAAAAGACTGAATTACCCTCCTGACCCAAAAATTATTAGTACGAGATGGGCACCCGATGCGCTACACGACGCGCCACGTCGGTCCCCCCGACGCAATAGACAATGCATCATATCGACCCCCACCAACGTGATTCCTGGCGTGATGCGACTATATCGCATTGAGCTACTGCTTTGACCATTCAAACACTCCTCAAACGTCTCTCAAAAAATCAGAAATGTCCCCCAGACAACTCCTTTACACTCCTGAATATGAATCAACTTAAAAATCCACGTTTTGAGGTCGAAAAAATAGATTTTGAAATAATTGTAGTTTAGGAGCTTAAAATATGACTAAGTCCTTTTAACACTTGGAAAAATTTCAGGTTGTTAGCTCCTTAAGCATGTTACTAAGTGTGGTATCAAGTCGAGAATACTATGGGGTGTTACATTATCCCCCCCCCCCCCCCCCAGGATCATTCGTCCCTGAATGATGGCTCGGAACACAGGCAAGCACGATTTCAAGCACATTAAGAAAAAGATAAAGAGATTAGTAAATGATTTGTACCTTCTATGTCGTCATCCACTATTTTAAAAAGGTTTGGGTATCTAGAACACATGTCATCTTCCGATTCCTAAGTAGCTTCCTCAACTTTTTGATTCCTCCACAACACCTTAACCAAAGTTATCTCCTTATTTCTCAGCTTTTGAACTTGGCGATCCAAAATGGCAATAGGCTCTTCTTCGTAAGAAAAAGAGTCTCTCACATTGATTTCCTCTACAGGCAACACAATAGAGTGGTCTCCAATACACTTTTTTAGAATTGACACATGGAATACTGGATGATTAGAAGCCAAACTCGCGGGCAAATCTAACTCATAAGCAACCCCACCAATTCTTCTCACAATCTGAAATGGTCTTATATAATGAGGGCTAAGCTTCCCTTTCTTCCTAAATCGCACGACTCCCTTCACAGGGGAGACTTTTAAAAATACCCAATCATCCACCGTAAATTCTAAATCTCTCTTTCTAACATCGACATAATATTTCTGGCAACTCTAAGCAATCTAAAGTTGCTCCCTAATGATCTTCACTTTCTCCATTTTCTGATGCACAAGGTCTGACCTAAACAATCGGGTTTCACCCACTTCATACCACCCTATTGGTGACCTACATCTTCTCCTATAGAGCGCTTCAAAGGGAACCATTTAAATATTGGAATGGTAGCTATTGTTGTAGTCGAATTCTATCAACGGAAAATGATCCACCCAACTACTTTTGAAGTCAATCACACAGGCCCTCAACATATCCTCAAGGGTCAGAATGGTGCGTTCAGCTTGCTTATTAGGGTGGAAAGCAGTACTCAAGTTTACTTGGGTGCCAAAACCCCTCTAAAAAAATTGCCAGAACTGCGAAGAAAATCAAATACCTCGGTCATATATAATAGATACAGTAGGATCATGCAATCAAACTATCTCCCGAATGTACAGCTTAGCGTAGTCATCCCTAGAATAGTTTGTCTGCACCAAAAGAAAATAAGCGGACTTGGTCATCCGATCTACAATCACCCAAATAGAATCATATTAGTTCTGGGACTTCGGAAGTCCCGTAATGAAATCTATGTTGATCATCTCCCACTTCCACATAGGCAAAGCTACCATTTAGGAAGTTCCATCTGGTCTCAAATGCTCTACCTTGACTTGTTGACAATTTATACACTTCGAAACAAAATTAGCAACATATATTTTTATATTATTCCACCAATAAATAGCCTTAAGGTCATGATACATTTTTGTAGAGGCTGGGTGAACAACATACCTCAAAGTGTGAGCCTCATCAAGAATTGTCTCTCGTAAACCATCCACGTTCGGCACGCATAGCCTACTCTGATACCTCAAAATCCCATCACCTCCAATTTCAAATGCCATTACTTTTTGTTAACCAACATCTTTCTTAATCTGCATTAAGATAGGGTCTTCGGCCTGTTTTTCCTTAACTTCAGCACATAGAGAGTATTTTGCTATCTCATGAACAATTACTCCCCCATCTTCAGAATCCAGAAGTCGAACTTCCAAATTTGTAAGCCAGTGAATATCTCTTACTATCTCTCTTTTTCTTTATCAACATGAGAAAAACTGCCCATTGACAATTTACTAAGGGTGTCGGTCACCACGTTCGTGTTGCCCAAGTGATAATGGAGGCTCATGTCATAATCTTTCAACAGTTCCAACCAACACCTCTGGTTGAGATTCAGTTCTTTCTGTGTGAAAACATACTGCAAACTTTTGTGATCAGTGAATATATCTACTTCCACCCCATAAAGATAATGCCTCCAAATTTTAAGTGCGAACACCACAGACGCTAACTCTATGTCATGCGTGGGATAGTTCCATTCATGCACCTTCAACTGCCTAGATTCATAAGACACCACCTTACCATGTTGCATAAGCATACACCCAAGTCCCACCTGGGATGTATCACAGTACACAACAAAACCTTCTGTACCATCAGGAAGAGTCAAAACTGGCGCGGTAGTGAACTTATCTTTCAGTTTCTTGAAACTACTTTCACAAGAGTCAGACCACAAGAATTTTGCCTTTTTCTGAGTCAATTTGGTAAGTGGAGAATCTATGGAGGAAAAACTCTCTACAAACCTTCTGTAATACCCTGTCAAACCCAAGAAGCTTCGAATATTAGTTGGAGTCGTAGGTCTGGGCCATTTTCTCACTGCCTCTATCTTTTGGAGATCAATCTTAATTCCCTCACTCGGCACAATATGCCCCAAGAAAGAAATAACATTAAGCCAGTCACATTTGGAAATTTTTGTATACAATTCATGATCCTTGAGGGTCTGTAGGATGATTCGGAGATGACTAGCATGATCTTCCCTATTCTTAGAGTAAACTAAGATGTCATCAATGAAAACTATGACGAACAAGTTCAGAAACTGATGGAACACCCTATTCATTAGGTCCATGAAAGCAGCAAGGGCATTACTCAATCCGAAGGACATGACTAAGAATTCATAATGACCATATCGAGTTTGGAAAGCTATTTTGGGAATATCAGCCTCTCTAACCTTTAACTGATGATACCCCAAATGAAGGTCTATCTTATAGAAATACTTGGCACCTTAGAGTTGATAAAATAAATCATCGATTCTGGGAAGAGGGTACTTATTCTTGATAGTGACCTTATTAAGCTGACGGTAATATATACACATACAGAGGGAATTGTTTTTCTTACATATGAAGAGCACTGGAGCACCCTTGGGAGAAACACTTGGATGAATAAATCCTTTATCAGGGAGGTCTTTTAACTGTTCTTTCAACTCTTTCAATTCTATAGGATCCATTCTGTATGGCGGGATAGAGATAAGACGAGTGTCCGATAATAAGTCAATACCAAAGTCTATCTCCCTATCAGGTGATATCCCTGGGAAATAATCAATAAAGACTTCCAGGAATTCATTAACTACAGGGATAGACTGGAGAGAAGGACTTTCAATACTAGCATCTTTGACTCGAATAAGGTGATACAAACAGCCCTTATATATAAGTTTATGGGCTTAGAGATAAGATATGAACTTCCCCCAATGTGCTAAAGCATACCCCTTCCACTCTAACACTGGTTCATTCGGAAAAGAGAAAGTGATTTTTCAGGTTCTACAGTCTAGTGTGGCATAACACAACTGGAGCCAATCCATCCCCAAGATATCATCAAAGTCAATTATATCAAGCTCTACAAGGTCTGCCATAATATCACAATTACAAATAGACACAACACAATTTCGATACACCTTTCTAGCCATAATAGAGTCACCAACAGGGGTGGAAATAGAGAAAGGTTTTGAAATAATTTTAGGCTCAAACCTAAAACTAACTGCCATTTACGGGGTCACATAAGACAAGTAGACCCTGGGTAAAGAAACACATACACATTATGAGAAAATATTTGCAACATACCCATGACAATATCTGGCGAAGCCTCTACATCTTGGTGGTTAGATATAGCATATAACTGGTTATGACCACTCTCGATAGCTAAAGTAGTACCCTTGGGTGGTGGTGGGGCTGTTGCGTTAGCTTGAGACCTAGCACCCCCAATATTTCCTCTAACAATGGGGTAGTCATTCTTGAAAGGACCTGATTGACCATATGTATAACACACGTGCTCACCATAGATGCACCTTCCCGGACGGTTCCTCCCGTAATTTCTGCAATAAGGATATGGCCTAAATGGATGGGCCACACTCCCCTGGGACTAAGTAACCTGCACTCCCGCTCTACTATTGGACTGAAAACTCTAAAACCACCGATCAAATGGAGGTCGGGGAGCTGGCTGAAAACTGAGCATTACTCTAAAACTTTTTCTTCGACCATTTGTTACCCTAATTATTATCGCCTTGGTGCTGACTATCATTATAGTCTGTAGATCTGGCCCTCTTAGCCTGTCTGTCTCTCCCCCTTTTCTCTGCCAACCTTTTCTTCTGCTCTTCAACTTGCTGCATGTGAATGGACAACCTAGAGAAATACATATCTCTATTCAGCATTGCTCCCTTACATTCCAACACCAGATTATTCGAGAGACCAAATGCAAACTTCCTCATGCGAGCTCTCATGTTACCCGCCAATTTTGAAGCATAACGGGATAACTGGTTGAACTTCAGTGTGTAATCCTTAACACTTATTTTCCCTTGCTTCAAATTCATAAATTCTTTAGCCTTTGACTCCCTCAATTCCTGGGGAAAGAAATGATCTAGGAAAGCTGCCACAAACTCAACCCACACAGAAGGCTCAACATCACTACCCTTTGAATCTTTCCATTCATTATACCACTCCTTGACCATATCCTTCAACTGATAGGCTGCCAACTCAACCCCTTCAACCTCATTCACATGCATAACTCTTAAAATTTTCTCTAGTTCATCAATGAACCCTTGGGGTCCTCCTCAACCTTCGTACCAGTAACATAGGTGGTTTAAGTCTCATGAATTGACCAACCCATGTAACCTCAGATGAACCAAACACAGAACCTACATCTCAGACCAAAAGGGTCAGAGAGGCCACCAATTGAGCAATCATATGGATGGACTGCCAGAACTTAGCATTCGAAACTTCCCTCTAGGGTGGATAAGGATAGTTAACACCTGTCTGGGGAGCCCGAGGTAGACTGTTAGGAACTGGAGGAACTTTTGGAGTAGCCATAAACTCTGGGGTACGAGATCTATTATGGGTCTGCATTCCATGAGTAGAATGGGCATCCTCAGCTTAGGTGTTTTGTTCATTGGTTCTACGAAGAAGCATGATGAATTTTTGAAATATAGACAATCATAGGTTGGAGGACATTCAAACTCTGTAGCATGGGATAAGTCATGAAAGAAAGAGAGACATTCCTAAACGCCTAGTAGCTCCCTCCTTATAAGTGTGGCACGCTGCACACCCATAAAAAAAACTCTACTCGACGTAATTTTGCAGATACCCTGGGACCGTGAACCGTGCTCTGATACCAAGTTTGTCACGACCTGAGCCAAGGCCCTAGCTGAGAAGAGTATCACGAGCCATAAAGGCCTGGGCTCCCATCTCTATCTGGAAATCATGCACACCATTCATATATTATAAAGAAACGTGAAAAATATAATAAGACGAAAACATGGTCAATCTCTTAATTCAGAAAAATAATACAAAATTAGGTTCATAACATTCAAAAAACATGACACTAGTCTGCGAAATCTCTAACGATATGAGAATCAACACCTGTCTAAAAACTGGGACAAGGTCCCCAGTCTGACCATAAACCATAGTGAAATAATAGAGTCTCATAAACCAGTCCTTCTGAAATAGAGAAGGCTCACCAAATGCAAGTCTCAGATACCAAATCTACTGCTTAGAAGAACCTCGGGACTATGCCTCAGATCCTGAAATATAAGGGGTCAATACAATTGTACTGGTATGGGAAACAATCTAAAAATAACATCTTTTTATTACACAATATAGATGAAACCATTTCGTAAAACATTACATATAAGATAAGTAAAATCATGGGCATAATTTAGAATTTTCGAATGCTTTCTTGAAATCAAGACTCATACTTTATCTTACTCCTAAGATAGATGGTATACCCTACACTTCTACAATCCCACGAGCTATATTGAATCCTTCCTTGAATCGGCGCCAAGCCCTCAATCCAAGTATGCTGCAAGAATTAGATTCATAATTACTATTCTATTATACTAGTGTCTCAAGGACAAGTATACATTGGCATTAGCCAAATCATATCACCCGAATCGGCAAACTCGGTTTCCAGTGATGAGCCCCTACACTCAAACAATTTCTCTGGGTAACCCTCTACCTCTCTTTAGGCCCAATTTTAATTCTTTAAACAACATGCTTCATGTACAAAATCATTCAATGCTTAAAATCTCAAGGGCATGTCATCATCGGGTAACGTCATACCCCAGGCTTGCAAGTCGTTCATATCGTACCAATGTTATAGTCCATCTCATTCGAATTATGCACTTGACCACCAAAGAATAATAATATCACAAAAGAGTCATCATTTTGAAATCTCAAGAAAACTTATGCAAATAACCTCTTTTGCAAGACTTAAAATATGCGGTGGTCATGTCAATTTACTCAATCACATTCAATTCTTCTTTTTAATGCAAGAGTATAGTTGTAGCAAGGAACTCCCTCTCATCATATCATAAACCATGTCAAACACCATGATATTGAGAAACTTACTTTAAAATCTTAATTCATGCTTTCAAAAATTCATCACAATGGAAATATACACTTTATTTCACAACAAAAGAGGGAAATTCATTGTTCATGCTCTCAATTAAATATTCCAAACTATATATGTATATACATAAAGGGTCAAGATTTGATTAGCACAAAAAGGGTCCAACACAATACATATATTTTCATCAAAATGATTTAATAACATGCTTTTCGAAACAATATTCGAAACCCCTTAGTTTGCAACATGATTATAAATCATTACATTTGATAAAAGCAATAAATTCCATGCCCATGGAGTTTGAGAATAGTCCCACGTACCTTAGGTTCTTTAGTTCAGAGAATGGAACCCTAACCTTGACTCTTTTCATGATAATCTTGACTTAGAAGATGAATCCCTGATCTTTTGGAGGGAAGTCAGGGTTTAGTTTTGAGGAAATTTGAGTGGTTTTTGGTATAATATGTCCTAATAACGATTAAATTTCATGTTATGGGTGAGATAAGATGAAGGAAAAAGACTGAATTACCCTCTTAGACCTAAAAATTATTAATACAAACTAGGCACCCGATACGCTACATGATGCACCGTGTCGGTCCCCTGACGCTATAGACAACGCATTGTGTCGACCCCCACCGATGTGATTCCTGGTGCAACACAATGATATCACGTTGAGCTACTATTTTGACCATCAAAACATGCCTCAAACATTTTTTGAAAAATCCAAAACTCACCCCAGAAAACTCCTTTTCGCTCCTGAATATGAATGAACTTAAAAATCCACATCTCGAGGTCAAAAAGATCTATTTTAAAATCATTGAAGTTTAGGATCTTAAAATATGACTAAGTCCTTTTAACACTTAAAAAATTTTAGGTTGTTAGCTCCTTAAGCATGCTACTAAGTGTGGTACCAAGTCGAGAATACTACGGGGTGTTACAATATGTTCTCCAGAAGTATAAATTATTGCTATGCATCCCTTGCTGATAGGGATGGTGTACTTCTGTTGTTTGAGGTTAGTTAGCCTTCATAATCCAGCCCAATTTTTTTCTTTTATTTTATTTCACTCTTTTAGGCAAGTCCGTTTTTGTGTGCCAAACACAACCTCTATCCAGCTTACTATTTCATAACTTTTCTTTTTCAAGCTTTTGATAGGAGAGGAAGCCCTGCAGTCCAAAAATTAACGACCTCTTTTTTATTTCTCTCCCTAGGAGCTACCCATTTTGCTCCTTATGTGACTCAAACTGGCAATGTCAAGGTTGGGGGTGGAGGGTTTTTACCATTTGAAGCAACTTTATCTCATCAATTAATGACCTTTTTACTTCCTTTACAGGTTGCTCTTAGTTACATGAATGAGCTGATGTCATCTGGCTACAATGCTGATAAGTTGCCTCTAGCAAAGCTAAGGTTTCATTCTTCCCATATTGTTATTGTTCATGTAAGTAATTCATAGCAAAAATGATATGGATAGTGTACCTTGAAAAAAAAATGCAGCAGAAATTGTTGAATTTGCTACTGAAAAATATTTGCCCCTAGTCTACTTCGTCTCTCTTGCTAACGGAGTGTTCTTCGCCACAAGCTAGATGTCTTTTATTTTTGGTGTTTTTGTTAATGTAATTCACAGATTGTCTTTTTGGATTTTGTTTCTGACCTGATTCTTCTTATATCCTTCTTGTCAGAAGAGTGAAAGAACATATAGGGAATTTAGGGCGGTACAATAGTTATTGTGTAATCGCTCCGCCCTTTTTTGAAATGAGATTATCCATTAATCCCAATTTTTTTGACTAAAAAATATGTCGGGTCGGGTCAATACACATGAGCGACCCATGCAAAAAATCAAACATTTCCCATTTTGTATATGGTGGACAAGACCCGAGCCAGTATGACATCAACAAGACACCAATTCATACGACAAATAGTTCGTGCGACCTATGAGCATAACGAGCTTTACCTATAAGGTTCTACAAACTACATATAGGAGTCCAATCACATGTGGAAATAATTCTCTACTAATATGAGGATACTTATACTTACAATACCCCAGACATCATTCACTACTTCAATAGTTACTTATTTGATCCCTCGTCCTCTTAAAGAGGTAAACTCGAGTTCATGATTAACTTTATATACACAATTACACTCGACACCTTCATGGTTAGTGTAATAGCTGGCTTGTGTAAACGAGTTAAATTATTCATTTTAATCGTCTTCGCTTTATACTCAAATCTATTTGTTCCAAATCAATTGCTTTATTAGACATGCACTACGTTGACGAATTACTCATGGCTATTATTAACATGCTAAAGTAGCAACACTGATCGAAGCTTCAAGAAATAGTCAAAGGTCTAAGGGTATTTCAATGAAAAGTTAAAATAACTTTGAGGGTATAACACAATGAAGAAGTAGGTATTCATTCTCTCATTAACACATTGGTCGCTATGCATACGTGGTATGAAACACGTGCCACGATGTTCTCACCGTATATTGGTGTGCGTTTCTAAATCTTTTTAATCATTCAACATCTACAGATCTTGATCTAGACATCTCTAAATGCCTAACCTGAGTTTCTTTCTTTAATAATCCCCAAATACATATTGTTTGAGAAACTCACATTTGGCTTTACAAAATAAGTCACAATCTATAGTGGAACTTATCTCTTCATATTCCTCGATGTAAGAGGCGATTGCTTGTGTCAGAGAGACAATATCGCGACTTGTTTGACACACTATATCAATAAAACACATTTTCACATGCATATGAGATTGAACATAAATTCAAGACTCTTATATTAATAATAATTACTGTCAAGTCATCTTACAATACAAAAACATAATCATATCCTACATAATACTAGAGCCATAACATGTTTTTCAAACAAGTCTCTAGATATCGCCTTTGTAAAGGGATCAACTATCATTTCTCGTGTAGGAATATATTATAAATTAATTTCTTCACTTGATACTATGTCTCTTACAAAGTTATACTAAATGTCAATGTGCTTGGTCTTGTTGTGATAATTAGGATCCTTCGTATATGCCAATAGCTGCTTGACTATTACAATATAAAATCATGGAACCCTTAGAATTCTTTGCTATGTTTAAATGATCAAAGAATCTCTTCAACTAAACAGCTTCTTGTACTGCAGAAGCACAAGCCACAAATTCGAATTCTATAGTTGACAGGGTTGTGCGAGTTTGTTTCTGACTTTTTCACTAAATTGCACCACCATTTAGTAAGAAGGTATAATCGGAAGTTGATTTTTTATCATACCGATCACCAGCCCAACCAACATCTATATAACCTCTAATGGATAAATTGGATCCAATATAGCATAGTGAATAATCAACAGTTCTCTTCAGGTATCGAAAAATTCTCTTTACTTCTTTCTAATGATCTCTTCCAGGATTGGATTGATACCTGCTAACCAGACCTACGACATAACAAATGTTTGGGCTAGTACACATCTTAGCATATATCAAAATCCCAACTGCACTAGAATATGGTACTCGAGACATGTCTTCTTTTTCTTTTTCAGTCTTTGAACACATTTCAAGGCTTAAAGTTTCACCTCTTGCTATAAGAGTATCCATGGATTTGCAACTATTCATTCGAAAACGTTCCAAAATTTTTATTATGTATGTTCTTGAGATAGACTCAAAATTTTCTTGGAACCATATCTTTGAATTTTAACACCCAATATATAGTCTGCTTCACCCATATCTTTCATGTCAAATGACTTTGAAATCCATGACTTAATAGTTTTCACACACTCCAAATTATTTTCAACTAATAAAATATCATCCACGTAAAGTGAAAGAATCACAAATATTTCATTAGACTTTTTCACATAGATGCAATGGTCTTCATCGACATGTTGAAATCACTTCCTTATAAAATCTCAGGTACCACTACCTTGAAGACTGCTTTAGGCTATATATTGATCTGTTTAATTTACGAACATTTTTTTCTTGGCCTTTAACAACAAATCTTACAGGCTGTTCTATGTACATTTTCCCGTTTAGTTTTCCATTGAGAAAAGCGATCTTCACGGCCATTTGGTGTAATTCTAAATCTAAACGTGCAACTGTAGCCAAAATTAAGCCACTTGAGGTAAATTTCACAACTGGTGAAATTTTTTTCTCATAATCTGATGTAAAACGAGTTACAAGATATAGATTCAAGAGATAATCAAGAAATTAAGAAGAGATAAGTAAGAAAGAAAGAATAATCCCACAATTGAAGTAAACAAGAGATGAACAAATGTTGATTTGTGACTCTAATTTGAACAAATAATTACATGATTAATTCAAGGGAGGAGAGAATTGAACTCATACATAAATAATCTTACCAAAAGAAATTCAAGACAGATCCAATGTAGAGAAAAAGTGATAAACCCACAAACTCATCAAAGAGTGTTCAATCTAAAAAATGTTGTCTAACCTAAAATATTCTCATCATATTCTATCTATACTTCTAGGGTAAGCTAATATATGAAAATACATAAATGCCCTTGATTAAATGTGCATCATATTATGACTAAAAAAGACTCTAAATATCATGTTAATCTTCTGTTGTGTTGATTCTTGGATTTCCATACACTCTTGAAATACTCTACGTTTTTTATGTTAACTTGAAATCCCCAATGCAATTAGCACTTTCTGAACTTGCATCATTCTCCCCTTGTTGAAAAGAATCCGACCTAGAATTCAAAACTTGCAAATCATAGAGGGGAGTTAGTACTCAAGCCAAAAAATAATCTTTCAAGTAAGTTACATACCACTCCCAAAAATACACTCTTTTGTGATAGAGCCAAGAATCGTGAAGTTCCCTAAAAATCAACTTTTTAAACATAATATCAAGAACTTTACTCAAAAATACATCAAATTTATAAAAAGGGTTAAAGGAACTAATAATTTTAGACATTAGAACTTTCAAGTTAAAACTAGTTTCTTCAATAACTTGAACCAAATAGTTCCTTAATTCACAATTTAATTGAACTCTTCTAACCACATGATTAAGAGAACTAACAATATCATTCGCAAAATTTAAATAAAAGTATGCATTTCCGGATTCAAGCACAAACATCAATCTCAAAACTTTCTTGTATTTCCCATTTAGTAACTCACAACATGAATCAAATAGCAACATTAAAGAATTCTCACTAATCACAATAAAGTTGCTACTATAAAGGCCAAAGGCATAGAAATTTACCTTCATGGCTTTAGAAATTCCAAAAATAAGCACTAGCCATTCCAACAAATCATTCTTGGATTTAGAAGATAAAGATACCTCAAATATTTTTGTAGCCCAAGAAGATGCTCCAAATAATCTTACCTCATTGTAGATCCTCTCTTGATGGTATTTCACAAATAGATCAACAAGGTTAGCAAACTCATCAAAAGAAGAATTGTCACATTTATGCTCATAAATATTTGGCAAGGCTTTAAGTAGATCATATTTACATTTCCTTGTAGAAGCATTTAAAAATTCATCACAAATTATATCTGCAAAGGCAATATTAGAGTAAGTAAATAAATTGACACAAAAGCTAGCATCTATCAATTTACTATTCAAATCACTTGTGCCTCTCCCATTCTTTAAAATATTTTTTTCAATTTTGGAGAACTTTTCAATACAAGAAGTACTTTCAACAAATAATTTGGGAGTTGTCTTGATAACATCCAAACAATTAACATCCTCAGACAAGTCACAAGAATCATTTTCAAAAATCATGTATTCTTTAAGTTTTGGATCATCACTCTCATCCAGTGCATATGAGTCAACAAGAATTGAATCATTCAATTGAAAATCACCAAAAACAGGATTGTCAAAAATTTTAAAATTTTGACATTCTTTAAGCTCAAAAAGACTATGATCACACTTCTCATGCTCCATTTCAAGAGTACTAACACCAAGAACATTCATGTCCTTACAAGATAAAGAATTGTTACAATAAAATTCACTTGCAAAGAGACAATCATCATCAATCACATTTTTAGTGTTTCGAATAGATAAAGAAGAAGTATATTCATCTTCATCATAAGAATTCAAGGAAAAACTATGTGTTTTCATATTTGATATAACACTAGCTTGAAACATTTTAAGCTCACAATCAATAACAATTTAGATCCACAATCATATTCAACTAGTGTATTGTCATCATTCATTTGTCTATTGACACGAAGTAAAGAATCATCAACCTTACCAAAAGATGGTCTAACATTCACACTTAAGTCACTATCAAGTTCATTTGACGTAACTAAAGAGTTAGGATTAATCTTTTTACCTTGATGAACACTTAACGAATCTTCTTTACCTTGATTTTCTAAAATTAAGTTCACTTGCTTACTTGAAGTAGTTCCAACTTGACTTGCTTCTTTCAATTCTTGAATTTCTTTCCATGTTAAGTTGTTCTATTTGTGCTCTTCATCAAGAATACCTATAAAAGAAGAGGAAATACTAGAAGAACAAGAATTCAAAGGGTTTGAATTAGAATAAGAAAATATCTTACTTAAATTCTCTTGTTTTTCTATTATCTCGTCTTCTTTTCTCTCACTTGCTTCACTCTTCTTCTTTTTTTCTTGTGACAATTCATTGTCATTTTTCAACTCTCTTTTCTTTTGTGCTTGTAGCCACTCACTCACTTCATTCTAAATCTCTTTTCTTTTTTCCTCTTTCAAATTGTCACTATTCACTCCCTCACTTCTCTTTTTCTTTTCTCGCTCACTCATTTCATTAGGAGTTCAATAGGCTTCAAGGATCCCTTTTGAGTCATTAGGATGACTCTTTACATCAATTTTCAAATTAGCATCACTAGAATCTCCAAAGACTCTACTTGAATTATTGAAATGACTTTTTACATCAAATTTCAAGTTAGTAGTCTTCACTTTCACTTTTTGACTTCCTCATTTGTTATTGAGGATTCCTTAATGGCCTTAGGAGTTAAGACATGCTTTCGTTCCATAGAATCTACAACAACAAACTTTTTCAACTCTTTATCAAACCAAAATTCATTATGATTGAACCAAGGAGCTCCTAAACATACCAAAAAAGTAGACAAAGGATAGAAATCACACTAAATACCTCCTTGATAGCTTCCATGGTAAACAATGATCTTCACCTCTTTGTCAACCAAAATTTCACTAAATTTATATAGTGAGCTTTTCATATGATAAGGTATATCCAACCACTCAACCAAAGAAGGATTAATGAAGTTGGTATAAGACAATTTGTTTACTCCTAAGGTGAAATCAAATATGCAACCACTCTCATACCCCTCCACAACAACTTCAAATTTAGTCAAACCTTCATTAAACTCATGCTCTTTTTTCTTCTAGAAGCACCACTACAATCATGAAAAACTTCACAACTCTTACTAGAAGTAGAATTATAAGATGAAGTTCTACTTTCTCCATTGACATCCAAACCTTCATTGTAAATTCTTGAACCTATATAAGATATAATTAGGATAATAAAAGTGGTTAGTAAATAATGGACCTCACAAGTCACTCCCTTACATGTATAACTCAAGTGATGGCACTCAATTTTTTTTCCACTCGTTATACACTCAAAGGTCATAGGCTTTTATGACCACACTCAAATGATCTCACCACTCCAGCCTTTTACCACTCAAGGATATTCCTTAGTCTCTTCACGGTTCTACAATCTCAAATAATCTCAAAGTAAGCTTTCAAGTATCGGTTCGGAGTAGAATTATGTCAATAATAAAGAATGACAAAACACACTAACGAACAAGGAATGAATTAAACACACAATGAAACTAAAAAGAGAAAAGCACAAAAGAAATTGACACGAAATGAAATATGAACACAAAAATAACTAGATAACACGAGTAGAACTAATACTCAACATAATCTAGGTAAAGAAATTGACATACAATTGATTTGTTCATAAATCAAACAACTTAGAGTTTGAAAAAACAAAAGATCACTCAAGACACCACATTAATCAAATCTATCAAGACCCAACTTGAATCAAGTTTAACCAATAAATATGGATCACTTTTAAGCATCACCCAATGGTTTTCAATGTAAGGAATCAACTCAAACTTTAAAATTTCACTAAAATTCGTATAAGGAAAAATATCAATTTTTTAAATCGAAAATTAGCCCCAAATTCATCCTTAGATCTCAAAATTGAAACCTAATATAGTTTATCCATGATCAAAATAACTTAGATCCACAAGATGGGGATAAAATTTGCACAAGAGAGCTCCAACACTCAAATTTTCGCACTTTAGAAAGTGCTGAAATTTCAGCTGCGAAAATGAAAAAAAAAATGAGGCAAAATCAACTTCAAATACTCTCAAATTTGATATTCAATCACTTTGAACTATATCGAACAAAACCCAACAACACCCACTTGAAAATTTGTCCAATTTTTGGATCTGATTTTTTTTTTTTTTAGATTTTCAAAAGATGCAAGCCAAGGATTAAGAATTTTAGGACCAATTCTTTAGCCTTGCTCTGATACCAATTGATGTAAAATGAGTTACAAGATATATAGATTCAAGATATAATCAAGAAATTAAGAAGAGATAAGTAAAAAAGAAAGAATAATCTCACAATTGAAGTAAACTAGAGATGAACAAATGCTGATTTGTGACTCTGATTTGAACAAACAATTACATGATTAATTCAAGGAAGAAGAGAATTGAACTCATACATGAATAATCTTATCAAAATATATTCAAGAGAGATCCAATTTAGAGACAAAGGGATAAATCCACAAACTCATCAAAGAGTGTTCAATCTAAAAAATGTTGTCTAACCTAAAATATGTTCATCATATTCTATTTATACTTCTAGGGTAAGCTAATATATGAAAATACATAAATGCCATTGATTAAATATGCATCATATTATGACAAAAAGGACCCTAAATAGCATGTTAATCTTCTATTGTGTTGATTCTTGTCTTTCCATACTCTCTTGAAATACTCCACATTTTTTATGTCAAGTTGAAATCCATTTATGCAATTAGCACTTTCTGAACTTGCATCATAATCTATTCCAGCTTCTTGGGTAAAATCTTTTGCCACCAATCATGCTTTGTGTCTTTTTATAAACCCATCTAATTTTCGTTTAACTTTGAGAATCCATTTATTCTCAATAGCTCTACGCCTAGAAGGAAGGTCAACTAGATCCCAGACTTTATTGATTTTTATAAACTCTAATTCTTCTTTCATCACTTTTATCCATTCATCTTTTTCAGGGCTCGATAAAGCTTCAGTCATAGAATTAGGTTCATCCAATTCTGTGGGAGATACCAAAAAAACATAATCCTCAATCTCATAAGATCGTTTAGGTGCACCTTTTCTGGTACTCTTATGTAATTGAAGTTAAGATTCCTCGATAGGATTTTGAAATTCACAACTCCCACTTGGACCTAGAATCATTTCTTCATCTATTGAATTATCAAGCATGTCCGACGACATTATTTGATCATTTGAATTCAACATTTCGTAAAGAGGCTCATTTTTATTTATTTCACCCCTTTTGGAAAAATCATTTTTTCAAGAATGTGGCAGCTCGTGATTCAATCTTAGTAGTATTTCTATCTTTCAATTCACCAATGAACATATACCCTTTGGAGCGTTCTGAGTATCTTATAAAGATACATTTATTTTTTTTCAGACTTAGTTTTTTAAACTTACCAAAATGATCTTTAATATATGCAACACAACCCCAAGGTCGTAGATCATTAAAGTTTGGTTTATTACCAGTCCATAGTTTATAAGGAGTAGAAGATACTAATTTAGAAGGCATTTTATTCAATATGTAGACCGCATTTAATAAAGCATCTCCCCAGAAAGAGATTGGTAAATTTGTCTGCGCCATCATATACCTCGTCATATCCAATAATATTTTATTCCTTCTTTCAGCTACACCATTTTGTTGAGGTGTATAAGGAGTAGTTAATTGTCAAGTAATGCCTTTTTCAATAAATATTTCTTCCAACTGTTTTGAAAAATATTCACGACCTCTATCGGTTCTTAATACCATTATATTTTTGTCTAATTGATTCTCAACTTCATTCATATATCTTTTGAAGCATTCAAGTTCTTCGAATTTATGAGATATCAAATAGAAATAACCAAAGCACGTGAAATCATCAATAAATATAATAAAATATAAAGCACCAGACCTTGCCCTCATATTTATTGGACCACAGATATCAAAATAAATTAATTGCAATGCGAATTCAGCTCTTTTGGCCTTCCCAAATAGTTTATGCATAATCTTTTTGGCTAGTCAATTTTCATAAGTTAGCATTTCAATTTTGGAGAAAAAACCTAGATGTCCTTCCTTTGCCAATCTGTTCATTCGATTTTGCCCTATGTGACACAATCTAGCATGCCATATAAGTATATCAACATCATTGTTACTATAATAACATGACATTACACAACGGTCAACATAATAGTTATAAGTTGAAGGATTACAATCAAAAATAATTAAGCGATCATAATGATGTCCAAAATCATAAAAAAATATTATCTTGAATTAGTCTTACACTATTTTGACTAAAAACAAATGAAAATCAACATCTAAACGAATAGACACAGACACTAAGTTTCGTTGAATCTCTGGAGCATATAGGTCGTTATGCAACATCAAAGACCGGCTTCCACATAAGTCTACTTTGCAAGTGTCAATCCCTTTGACTTCAAGTCTTGCATTATTTCCTACATAAATCCATCTTGATCTAAGTGAAACTGACGGAACTCCACAAATGCTTCTCGATCGTGACTTACATGATCGGTGTCTCCTGAGTCTACAATCCACATAGGATAAGATTCAATTAATAAAACAATGCTAGAAATATATGTAGCACTTAGAGATGCGTTTACAAATGCTACCTTTTTTTGCTTAGGACATTCACGAGCAAAATTCCCCAGAACTTGGCAATTGTAGCACTTCATCTTGCTCTTGCAAAATTTTTTTTCCTTCTTGGAATTTAGCTTGTTGAGCTGAACTTGCTCATCCGAAAGAACATGATCAACACTTTTGAGTTGAGCTATTATATTGGACATCACCCTAAGGTGTTATTTGATGTTCTAATCACGACGCTTCTGGTAAGTGTCAAACTTGATAGTCAGTTGTCTAAGGCGGGTAACAGAAGTATCCCCATATGTTCCTCGCATGTGTGTTCAGATAGCATTAGCAGTAGAAAATTCCTCACACTCATGAATGAGTTCATCAACTAATTAGCCTTTGTTCTTCCAGTACATACCATATTTAAGATTTCAAATGTCGTAATTGTCATCATTTAGTTTTTCTCTTTTGTTCAAGTCGGCAATTATGCTTTTTAATGTCATGTATGTTATTAAGAGACAATCACGCAAGTAATTTTATCAATTATGCATGCAAATTACACATTTAAGCAAATCATTTCACATAAAGGTTTCATGTTTAGTGTAAAATCGAGAGGACACTTAAGAATCCAATCATCATCTACGAACTAGACACTTGATCAAAATTAAAAATTCAATTTCTTAATGTGTATTAGAATGATAGCTTTCAATTAAGACTTTGTAAACTCAAATAAATGAATGAAATTCATATAGAAGGAGAAAAAAAGCTTAATATATCTATAATTTCAAGTTAATAAAGAACTTCAAGTTACAAGTCAATTTAAAAATAAAAGTCATCCCACAAATATTCGAGACGACTTATATACACCCCAAAAGGCTCGCTAAGTCAAATCTCGTGGTGAACATTAATTAATCTCTCGCCCCAAGAATCACAGAGAGAATTTGCTAAAATAGCTAATGCTTCTTAATCCGAGATATCTACATAGTTTTTCAATTCTACACATTTTAATTTAAATAAATGAGTAAAACTAGCAACTGTAATACTAGAGGACATTTTAAAAGACTTTAACTCTATTAGTTTCTTCTCTCTTTCCCTTCGTATAGCCTTGTCATTTCATAACAGATTTTGTGTCATCCTGGAGACATCATTGCGTATGATCACGACCTCGAAAACATGTTCTTCGATGACATGTTCTTCCACTTTGTCTCTTTTCTCGACATCCAGAACTCCTACTTAAAGTGATTTGAGTTTGTCCCCATTCAGCTATGTCTGAAATAGGAGCTAAGAAACAATAAGAATAGTTGAACCACTCAATGTGACCTTTTATGTCACCATTCATTGTAGAATGCAAAAATCCACTAGGAAAAAAAAATAGGGACTGATTAAGACAAAAATAATATCAAGTTTAATTTATACACTTATTTAATAAGTAAAATAAAGAAGCATATTTACACTTATTTAATAAGTAAAATAAAGAAGCATAGTTTTTACACTACACATTTTTTTCATTTATATTTTATCAAAGCAATTAAAAATAGTGACAGTACTAGTGAAAAAAGCATCACACCCTTTTAAATAAAGTGTGCAGAGCACCATATTTCTACCAATTTCTTTAATTGATTAATGAAAGAGAATTATATATATATATATATATATATATATATATATATATATATACACACACACAAGTGCTTCCTCCAAAAATAATACTCAATCCAAGTGGAGCAACGGAGGCAAGCAGAATCTTACTCTTACTGTCTCCATTTCAATTTTTATTTTTATTTTACATAGTTCTTTTAACAGAATTTTGAAAGAGCGAGAAGAAAAAAATTAGCTGGATCCAAAGCGCAACTGTGGTGCGCTGATCAGATTCAAGTTTTCGATCTATATCTGATCAACAATTTTCTTACAGGCGAGTGATAATACAATTTTCTATCAGGTAAGCACATACACAATATTTCAAGAGATTTTCAAACTTAAACTCAAGATATTACATGCAAAATTAGGGTAATAAAACTATCTCTAATGCTATTATAAGTAATTCATAGATAAAATGATATGGAAGTGTCTTAAAGGAAAATGCAGTGAAAATCATTGAATTTGATACTGAAAAATATTTGCCCCAAGTCTACTTCGTCTCTCTTGAAAATGAAATGTTCTTCACCAAAAACTAGTTGCCTTTTATTTTTGGTGTTTTTGTTAATGTAATTCACAGATTTTCTTTTTGGTTTTTTTTTCTGATCCGATTCTTCTCATATCCTTCTTGTCAGAAGAGTGAAAGAACATATATGGGATTTGGGGCGGTAACAGTTATTGTGTAACCGTTCTCCTTTTTTTGAAATGAGATTATTCATTAATCTCAATTTTTCTGACTAAGAAATAGGTCGGATCGGATCGGATCGATACACATGGGTGATTCATGACCCGCCAAAAATTAAACAATTCAGATAGTAAACTCAAAAAATAACCCCCCCAAAAAAAGAAGAGAATAATAGTTTGTAAATATAGAAAAACCTGTTTTGAGCTGAAAAGGAATGATTCCTGGGGGAATATCATGATTCTTGATATTTCAACACGAAAGGAGTCGGTGTCATGATCCCAGATTCCAGAAAAAGCTCAAATACCTGAAGATGTTGTCATCGTGCCTTTGGGAAAAACAAAGGACCAACGAAAGCAGGTTTGCTCTATTCTTCTATGTGACATTGCTTATGCTCCACGATTCCATTTTCTTGAAACATTATACGCATATGTTGTCCGTGATTGTGAAATTATGAATGTGAAATCCTAGTTCGATTTAAAATAAACTTCAATTTCTGCTACATAGTCCCATATATACTACACATTGAAACGTTGTGTTGCAGGGTAGTTTGTTGTATTAATGAGTACATAGTTTACAATGTGGAATAGGGGCGATAAAATTAGCCCAAACCTAAATAATTCGTCCAAGGTTTGATGGATTTGGGCAAAAGTGATTTTGTTAATAGGCTAATTTAGGCTAAACCCAAGTTAACCCATTACAAATCATCAGCCCAGATAAACCCGTGATGATGCCCAAAGTTGACCCATCAAATTGCTTAAAGCTTTTATCAAAATCTTATTTTATTAATCTACACTTAATTATGCATTAAAAATTTAAGCAATTAGAGAGGAGAATATATACTACGAACGTCTGACAATTCATTTTGAATTTTTTCAATTAAAAATAGATTAGTAATTTTACTATAAAAGTAAAATTTCATAAGACTTAGTTATGTTAACTGAAGAACAACTATTATTTCTTCAAGCTAAAATAGTATAGGCACACTATAGAAGAACTTTAAAGATATCATTATCTGTAATGTGATCCTTTATTTTGTTGGAAAGGTAAAACTATTTTAGATAAAAAAAAAAAATTTTAAAAAATGATGCTTGTACTTTATAGGAAGGGAGATATATAAGTATATAATAAAATATTTTCTTCATAGAAATTTCAAATTCCTAAGATACGATACTTATAATTTGAATTTATGTTTACTATTATATTTCTTTGAAAATATTTGGTTGCTAATTTTGTTAGTAGGAAAAACTACAAGAAATAGCATACTTAATACTTAAATTATGAAAAATAGCAACACTTTAATGAAATTACATTGTGTAGCAAACATAGCATTATTTTAAGTGTGGTCCCTTATTTACTGCCTTTGAGAAGTTACCATGTATAAGGTTCCCTTTTTCATGTGACTTTTCTTTCTCTTTCCTTTAACTGATTTTTACTTTACCTTTTATGGTTTGAAATCTCTTAGATTCCTCTTTCAATATTTTTCCTTTCTCATAAATTATTCTTATTTAAATTAGTAGATTCCTTCCAAATCAAACTTAATTATAAAGATTATTATCTTCATGATATTCAAAATTTTAAAATATCACTCTCTTATATCTCTAAAAAAAAAATTCTTGCTAGTTTTTTTCATTTTTTTTATCATTTTATTTTTTATTTTAATTTTTTTTCTTTTCCATTTTTTTCTTTTCACTTTTTTTTCTCTCTTCTGCTTCTCTTCTTTTTTTCTTCCTTTTTCATTTTTTTCTTTATTTTTTTCTTTTTTCGTTTTCTTATTTTTTCCTTTCTCATATTTTTTTTGTTTTCTTCTTCTTCTTCTTCTTCTTTTTTTAAATTCGCTTTTGTTTTTACACTTCTATTTCTAGTTTTTATTTCTCTTCCTTTTTTTTTCACTTCATTCTTTTCAGATTTTTATTTTTTGTTTTTGACTTTTTCTTTTCTTTTTTTCATTTTCTTACTCTTCTATCTCTATATTTTATTTTTAAAAGACAAATATCTATATCACATATACATATCCAAAAAAATATACAAAATAAATATACATACAGATCTGCAGATGTATTTACGGTAAAAAATATACATATATATCTGCATATGTATTTACAGAAATACATATCTGACTCATATGTATATATAAACATATAAAAAATGTATCATGTATTTTTTTATTACCTATATGTATATGTATATAGTTGTCCTTTTTTATAGAGATTTTGTGTCTTATATGTTAATATATACATATGAGTGAGATATGTATTTTGTAAATATATATGCAGATACATATGTATGTTTTGTACTGTAAATACATATCCAGATCTGTATGGCTCTTTATTTTGTATATTTTTTGAATATGTGTATGCGATATACATATTAGTCTTTTCAAAATAAAAGTTAGAGATAAAAGGGTAAAAAAATTAAAAAAAAAAACAAAAATAGAAAAAGAAAAAACAAAAAAAGAGAAGTGAAAAAGAAAAACAAATTGAGTTTGAACAACTTGAAAAAATGATTTTGATCACTATATTGTTCGATCAGTTCGATTTACTGCTACATTACTTTTTTTTTAATTCGTTTACAAAATATTCAAAAATAATTTAACGAAATAAATTGTTAAATTGTACAACGTAACGAAAAATTGATTTTGATCTCTCTAAAATGAAAAATCGTTAATGGCTCAAAATATTCAAAAATAATTTAACGAAAAATCAATTTTGATCACTATATTTGAACGAAACATCAGTAATGGCTTAAAAAAATTGAACAAAATAACAGTAATGGTTCAAAAAATTTAATACGAAAATTTTTTGATCGATTTCAAACAACTGATGAAATTCATATAAGAAAACAACATTACGATTAAATACCTTCAACAACAGTAATGGTTTGATTTCAATTTTCGAAGATATTGAACAGAAGAGGTTTCAGTTGAATTTGATTTTGATATTTTTGGGGATGAAAACGATAATGTGAAACTGAAATTTGACTTTTGATTCCAGTTGGTAATAAATAACAAAAATCATGTTAATTAAGAGGTTTTAATGGAAAAGGAATCTTCATATTTAATTTATGGCTGATTATACCATATTTAACTCAACTGATTTTGAGTTAAATATGGGCAGTAAAATGATTTGTATATGTATTTTTGTAGCATCGGTTTGTTCAAATACAATATACAAGTTGCTAGTTTAAGTAATTATGAAAGTGTTGTTATGAATCTCATAATTATGGTCTTAAATATGCTATTTATGAATTTTACCCTTGTTAGTATTTCTTAAGAGTAAAGAAGAAAAGGTGGGTCAAGTTGGACGGGTTGGGCTATATTGTTTATCCCATCTTGACCCAACCCATATTAGCCTAAGTTAATTTATGTAGAGTTGGGTAATGATCCATCTATTAATTTAGCCCATTTTGATCCGTTCAAATTCAGCTCAAACAATCCATTTGTCATCTAGAATGTGGAACAAATAAGGATGCCCTATGTTATTCAGGTGGACTTCAATTATGGGAGATAATCATACTGTAAATATAATTTCATATTTTAAGTTTCGACTATCAGGAATTTCGTATAGCCATTAGTGTGTCGTCAGTGTACATTTTGATACTTTCAAAATGGCAGCAAAATACCTTTTTTTGTGATTTCTATGAAAGAATCCTATAAAATGATAAATTACCTTATGAAATATTTTTGGATCAAAAAAGTTTGATCAATTCCAAGAAATACTTGAATTTGAAACTCATTTTGATCGTTCTAATTTGATTTTTCGTAGATCTCAGATTAAGTTTTGATATTTTTCAATCGTCTATGAACTTCTAAGAGAAAAGACATGATTTTCCCCCTGAACTTGTCGCCTCAACTCACTTTAGCACTTAAACTAAGCTTTCGTTTATTTACCCCCTTTAACATCTTTAAAGTGTATTTATTTCACCCCTAAGGCTGACGTGGCATTTTTTGAAAAAAAGGGGCGCGTTTATTATTTAAAAAATTATATGGTCCCACTTATTTTACATATATATATCTATATCTATAAATACACACACACACACACACACACATATATATATATAAAATTAACCTTTTCTTCTTCAATGCCCCCACCCTCCCTCACCTCTCATCCCTACCCCGCACCCCATACCTATACCCGCACCCCATACCCACACCCACACCCCACACCCTTTTTTTTTGGTACATCATCAAACAACAATACCCATTGAATTCAGCTCGAAAAATTAATTGTCAATTTCTTCCATGTGTTGTAGAGTTTAAAACTTCATCTACTTCTGCTCCAGCCAAAAACATTGCTAAGTCCTCAACAACAATTGAAATGTCTAAAGCCGAGTTGTCTGCTAATTCTATTAACATTACAAAGCCATTTACCACATCATCAGCTGGAAAACAAACAGATGATAACAAGACATTTCTTTTTCTCTGTTTTTCCTATCCATTGCTAAAGTGATTAAATTCTTAACGAATATGGCGTTTAGCTCTGCCAAACATGAGTTGTATCCCGACTCTAAGATCCTACTTAATTTACACATGAAAGAAATTGGCAGTCAATTAAGAAGAATGGGTTGAAATAGTGTTTTAATGGAGGAATTATCTTAAATTGGTGTTTTCATAGTTATTATCTGATGATTCTAATGGAGTAATTGAAAAAAAATGGAGGGGAAAGCATTTTTCATGGCAGGGTTGGAGGTTGAAAGGGGATAAAGAGAGGGTGGGGAAGCGGGTGAGGGAAAATGGTCAAGAAAAAATGGGTGGGGTGGGGGTACTGGAGGAGAAGGGGGGATATGAAGAAGAAGGGCTCAGGGGGGTGGGGGCTGCGTTAATTGCAGGGTAGGGGTGGGGGCTGTGAACAAGAAAGAAAATAGGGGTGGGGGCGTCTTTTTTATTTAATATATATAAATATATATACATACATATTTATATAAATAAAATAGTGTATATATATATATATATATATATATATATTATTTTTTAAAAAAATATATATAAAAATAATATGTGGGGGATTAATTTTTTTTTAGAAAAATAGTAATTTCTTACGTGGCAATGACATGGCTCCGACTTGGCGGTGATGTATAGGCGAGTGTAACACACTCTCCGCTGTGAGAGTGGTATTCAGTTTTGAGGGGTGAAATTAATACACTTTAAAGATATTAAAGGAGGTAAATAAACGAAAGTTAAGTTTAAGTGCTAAAGTGAGTTGGGAGGACAAGTTCGGAGGGAAAAGATATCTTTTCTCCACTTCTAACTAGCTAGTGAGTTAATTACTTGTATGGTCATCCAAATTATGAAAATTACTTAGCAAAGTCATTTTTGTTTCTTTTTAACTGCAAAATCATTCATATTTTGTGGGATATTCATGGTAACGTTCTTTCACTGCAGAATCTTGTGATTTGGATGTATGTTACTAGTACTACTAAAAAACTTCAAAGTTGATCGACAGATTTTTTTTTTTATAAAATTGGAGTCTGGGTCAGCTGGGTCAGCTGCGTGCCCTAATTAATTTTATGAGATATGTCTTCTTCCATCAACAACAAATATCAGATGTCTACTAAAACTAGAACGAATGAAAAGAAATCACCTATGTTTGTCTCAGTAGATTATTTTTTTTTGTTGTAAATTGTTAAATATTTTTTCTTCTAAATAATGATCACGTTTCCATTAAACAATTGTGATGTACTAACATATGCCCCGATGATACCTACTCCTACACTTCCCTCTCTCTCTCTCGTGAAAAAGGATATTATTTATTTATATTAAGTAGTCAAATAAGAAGGATTATATTAGAGTTAATAATACTAAGATTTCCTAGAACAACTAGATTATTACAAACTTGAGAGGGAACTTTTTTCATAGTGCTAGGTTTCACTCTTATCTATCTACATAGTTACTAACGCCCATGGTAGAGGGGTTCCAAAAGACTTATAGACTAGTAATTGCATCCTTATCTCCTTCTCGTGCCATAGAGTGCGCCAACTTGTTTTCTTCCCTAAAAGTGTGGCGTATTAGTGGATTCTCAAACTTCTTCAACCAGTATCGCCCTTGAGTAGATAAGTTAATATAAAGAGGGCAAGCATTATTAAGAATATGAATTATATTAGTTGAGTCCCTGTCAATTTTCGAAGGCATGCATTGTAGTTGGAAAGCTGGCATAAGACCTTGAAGTAAACCCTTGAGCTCCATCTTGGTAGGATTGAGAGATTCCACTAAAGCATGAAATCCCATAATCCAATTGCTTTGGTTATCTTTGATCACTCCACCAATCCATCATGGTGTGTGGTTGGATTAAAGGCTCCATCTGTATTTAATTTGAAGTGACCAATTGTTGGAGGGAACCATTTGACAAGAATGTTTTTATGAGTGATCTTGAGAGGATTTGAGTTTATAGAGAAAATAAACTCCAGGACACAAGTATTTACTTGTTGATGGGATGTTCTATTATTTTTACTTTTGAAGATGTTATTTCTGTTCTGTCAGATATGTCATAGGGCCAAGGGGAAGAAATTACTCCATGAAAAAGATTATTTTGTAAATCGGGGTTAAGATTTCTAAAGGTCAGCAGCCAGATGGGGTCAAGGTATGGAATCTGTGTCAAAAGTAGAAAGTTGTAATCAACACAGAAATCCCTTGCAATGGGGCAAACTATGAAGAGATGATAAAGTGATTCAGTGTGACTGGGACAGTTGAATCATGTGTTTTTGTTTAAGATTCTGAGGGCATGATGACAGAAGTCCTTAGTTGGAAGTCGATTGTGTAAGCATTGCTAGAGGAAGAATTTTATTTTGTTAAGGGTGTTGAGCTTCCAAATCCTTAGAAGGTTAAGTTGATTAATATTGAAGGGCTCTGAAGGATTTTGTAGATAGAAAAGGTGGAGAAAAATGTCGTTATTATTTAAAAACCAAATAGAGATGTCCCTTTTACATGCAGTGAGGAGGTATGCACTTTGTTCATAGTCTGCTTAATGCCGTTAGGGAAGATGAAAGAGAATTTGTCTCAATTTCAAGTGTTGCCCAAATGATAATAGCAAATAGTTTTTCATATTTCAACGTAGGAAAGGGGGTCATGAATGAGGGATCTAAAAGTAGTGTTGTTATTTATCCCAGACTCAAACTTTGATGTTTTTACCATCTTCAATAATCCATTTGGTGGCTTAGGAGCAATGCGTCCACCCTAATAGAATATTCTTCCAAATAAAAGAGATGTGGGGAGGGGGGGGCCTGAAGGTGAAGTCTTCTTTTTTCATGTGTTGAACCCCAAATGAAGTCTCCCTCAATTTTGTCAATAAGCTTGAGGTTTTTGGTATACCTGTTCTTTTTTCATGTGTTGAACCCCAAATGAAGTCTCCCTCAATTTTGTCAATAAGCTTGAGGTTTTTGGTATACCTGTCAAACGGTTTGGGCCGACCCGGTCCAGCCCGCCCCACTTACAAAAATCGGCTCACCTTGACCTGACCTGGTCAGCCCACGGGCTGTAGGGTACCGGGTATCAGGCCGGTTTATTTTTTTGGTTGGACTCCGTTAACCCGGTCCGGACCAAGCCCGGTCAGGGCCCTCCGGTTAACCGGCTCGATTAATTTTATTTTTTTGGAGATTGAGCCAAACTACCCGTTGGCCCAACGGTTATATAGCCGTTTTTGGGTCCAAACGGCTGGTTTGGCCTTTTTTATTTTTTTTTAAAAAAATTTACATTTAAAATTATTTTTTAACCCCAAAAAAATTCCTATAAATACCTTACACTTTCAAATCATTTTTCACACAATTTTTCATTCTCTCAATTCTCAAATCTCAAACATTCTATATATTTAACGGA